>NC_029774.3:32720932-32791071 GCF_000817695.3 Arachis duranensis
GACATGATTGTCAAGGTTGGGCCATTTGCCTTTCCCACTGACTTTGTGGTGCTGGAAATGGAGGAGCATAAGAGTGCAACTCTTATTCTAGGAAGACCTTTCCTAGCAACTGGACGAACCCTCATTGACGTCCAAAAAGGGGAAGTAACCCTGAGAGTCAATGAGAACGAGTTTAAGTTAAATGTTGTCAAAGCTATGCAGCATCCAGACACCCAAAATGACTGCATGAGCATTGATATTATTGACTCTCTGGTAAAAGAAGTCAATTTGACTGAGAGTCTCGAATCAGAGCTAGAGGATATCTTTAAAGATACTCAGCCTGATCTGGAGGAACCAGAGAGAATAATAGAACCTCTGAAAATCCCTCAGGAAGAGGAGAAACCTCCTAAACCCGAGCTCAAACCATTACCACCATCCCTGAAATACGCATTTCTGGGAGAAGGTGACACTTTTCCTGTAATCATAAGCTCTACCTTAGAGCCACAGGAAGAGGAAGCACTAATTCAAGTGCTAAGGACACACAAGACAGCTCTTGGGTGGTCCATCAGTGATCTTAAGGGCATTAGCCCAGCCAGATGCATGCACAAGATCCTATTGGAGGATGATGCTAAGCCAGTGGTTCAACCACAAAGGCGGCTGAATCCAGCCATGAAGGAGGTGGTGCAGAAGAAGGTCACTAAATTACTAGAGGCATGGATTATTTATCCCATTTCTGATAGTCCCTGGGTAAGCCCTGTTCAAGTCGTCCCTAAGAAGGGTGGCATGACAGTGGTTCATAATAAAAAAAATGAACTGGTTCCTACAAGAACAGTTACAGGGTGGCGTATGTGTATTGATTACAGAAGGCTCAATACAGCTACCAGAAAGGATCATTTTCCTTTACCATTCATAGACCAGATGCTAGAAAGATTAGCAGGTCATGAATACTACTGCTTCCTGGATGGATATTCAGGTTATAATCAAATTGCAGTAGATCTCCAGGATCAAGAGAAAACAGCGTTCACATGTCCATCTGGAGTATTTGCATACAGAAGGATGCCATTTGGTCTGTGCAATGCACCTGCAACCTTTCAGAGGTGCATGCTCTCCATTTTCTCTGATATGGTGGAAAAATTTCTGGAAGTCTTCATGGATGACTTTTTAGTATTTGGAGGCTCATTCAGCTCCTGTCTTGACCATCTAGCACTTGTTCTAAAGAGGTGCCAAGAGACCAACCTGGTTTTAAACTGGGAAAAATGTCACTTTATGGTGACTGAAAGAATTGTCCTTGGGCATAAAATTTCGAACAAGGGAATAGAGGTGGATCAAGCTAAGGTAGAGGTAATTGAAAAATTACCACCACCAGCTAATGTTAAGGTAATCAGAAGCTTTCTGGGGCATGCAGGATTCTATAGGAAGTTTATAAAAGATTTTTCAAAAATCGCCAAACCTTTGAGTAATTTGCTAGCTGCTGACACACCATTTATCTTTGATAAGGAGTGTCTGCATGCGTTTGAGACTCTAAAAGCTAAGCTGGTCACAGCACCAGTCATCTCTGCACCAAACTGGACATTAACATTTGAACTGATGTGTGACGCCAGTGACCATGCCATTGGTGCAGTGTTGGAACAAAGGCATGACAAGCTTCTACACGTCATTTACTATGCCAGTTGTATTTTAAATGACGCACAGAAGAACTACACAACCACAGAAAAAGAGTTACTTGTAGTGGTTTACGACATTGACAAGTTCAGATCTTATTTAGTAGGATCAAAAGTGATTGTGTACACTGACCATGCTGCTCTTAAATATCTACTCACAAAGCAGGATTCAAAACCCAGACTCATCAGATGGGTGTTGCTTCTGAAGGAGTTTGATATAGAAATAAGAGACAGAAAAGGGACAGAGAACCAAGTAGCAGATCATCTGTCCCGAATAGAACCTGGAGAAGGGGCATCTCTCCCTCTTATTGAGATCTCTGAAAACTTTCTGGATGAGCATCTCTTTGCCATCCAAGAAGTGCCATGGTTTGTAGACATTACAAACTACAAGATAGTGAGATTCATACCCAAAGAGTACAGTAGGCAGCAAACAAAGAAATTAATCACGGATGTAAAGTACTATCTTTGGGATGAACCATATCTCTTCAAGAGATTTGTAGACGGAGTAATCCGTAGATGTGTGCCTAAAGAAGAAGCACAGAAGATCCTCTAGCACTGCCATGGATCACAGTATGGAGGATATTTTGGAAGTGAGCGAACAGCTACAAGAGTCCTCCAATGTGGCTTCTACTGGCCTACTCTCTATAAAGACTCCCGAGTGTTTGTACTTAATTGTGACAGTTGCTAAAGATCTGGCATCTGCCTCACAGTTATGCCATGCCTCAATAAGGGATCTTGGAGATTGAGTTGTTTGATGTATGGGTATTGACTTCATGGGACCTTTCCCACCATCATACTCAAACACTTATATTCTGGTGGCAGTGGATTATGTATCCAAATTGGTGGAAGCTATTGCAACACCCCACTAATGATACTAAGATAGTGCTAAAATTCCTCTAGAAACACATCTTCAGCAGATTTAGTATCCCTAGAGTACTAATCAGTGATGGGGGCACTCATTTCTGCAATAAACAACTTTAATCTACTTTGGTTCGATATGGAGTTAGCCACAGGGTAGCTACTCCATATCATCCACAGACAAATGGGCAAGCTGAAGTCTCTAATAGAGAACTTAAAAGAATTCTGGAACGGACTGTGATTAACCGTAGAAGGGATTGGGCAAGAAGCTTGGATGATGCTCTGTGGGCATACAAAACAGCATTCAAGACACCTATAGGAACTTCTCCATACCAGCTGGTGTATGGAAAGGCCTGTCACTTGCCAGTGGAACTGAAACATAAGGCCTATTGGGCAACCAGATTTCTAAACCTTGATGCCAAGTTAGCTGGAAAAAATGATTGCTCCAGTTAAATGAGCTAGAGGAATTCATACTCAATGCTTTCAAAAATACAAAAATTTACAAAGAGAATGCAAAAAGATGGCATGATAAGAAACTGTCATCTAGATTCTTTGAGCCAGGGTAGAAAGTTCTGCTGTTTAATTCTAGGCTCAGATTATTCCCCGAAAAATTGAAGTCCCGGTGGAGAGGTCCATATGTGATTACAAGTGTGTCACCATATGGATACGTGGAGCTTCAGGATAATGATTCTAACAAAAAGTTCATTATTAATGGACAGAGAGTTAAACATTATCTTGAAAGCAATTTTGAGCAAGAATGCTCAAAACTGAGACTTGATTAAAGCTTAGTAATAGTCCAGCTAAAGACAATAAAGAAGCGCTTGCTGGGAGGCAACCCAGCCATTTACAAAGCTTATTTGTTAATTTAATTGATTTTTACAGGTTTATGTCAATTATCTTCAAGGTAAAATAGCAATTTCTTGAGTTCACAGAGTTGCAGAAGGATTCAGAGGATAAAACAGCAAAAAGAAGCTCACTGGTGCTAAAAAGCCAGTAAGAGCTGTTTTGGGCGTTGAACGCCTAAAAGAAGCATCTACTGGGCGTTCAACGCCAGTAGAGATAGCCATCTGGATGTTAAACGCTAGAAAGAATCATCTTCTGGGCGTTGAACGCCAAAAAGAAGCACCTTCTGGGCGTTCAACGCCAGATTTATAGCGTCCTGGGCATTTAGAAAAACGCTCAGTGACATAGGAGTTCCTGGCGTTCAACGCCAGCTAGAAGCAACAGCTGGGCGTTGAACGCCCAGGAGAAGCTGAAAATGGGCGTTAAACGCCCAAAACATGCAGCGTTTGGGCGTTTAACGCCAGGATTGTGGGGAGGAGGTAATTTCGTTTTTAATTCACATTTTTCAAAATTTTTATATTTCAATTCAAGATTTCTTGCATAAACATGTTACAAACTCTCATCCTTCAATTCCAAAAATTTTAATCCTAATTTCTAAGATCCCTTTTTTCAAAAATATCAAATGTATCTTAATTCATAAACACAAATCCTTTTCAAATCCCATCCAACTCCTTTTGAAATTTTTTTAAAAAACTCAATTATCTTTTAAAATCTTTTTCAAAATAAAAATTCAAATTTATCTTTTTCAAATATCATTCACAACTTTTTAAATTTAAATTATATCTTTTTCTTATCATATTTATCTTTTATAAATCATATCTTCTATCTTATCTTTCTTAAAAAATTTTCGAAAACCCACCCACTCCCTTTAAATCCACATTCGGCCTCCCTCCTCTCATCCACCATTCGATACTAGCTCTCCTTCTGTCCCTCTTCTTTTCTTTCTTTTGCTTGAGGACAAGCAAACCTCTAAGTTTGGTGTGTTTATCTGTGATCACTAAACCATATTCACTAAGATCATGGCTCCTAAAGAAAAATAACCCACTCCAAGAGGCAAGAAAGAGAGTATTCCAAAACCACTTTGGAATCAAGGGAAGTTTTTAACCAAAGAACATTCAGACCATTACTACAAAATAATGGGTCTAAGGTCAGTGATCCCGGAAGTTAGATTCGATCTGAAAGAAGACAAATATCGGGAGATTCAAGAGTAATTTCGAAACAGGAACTGGGAAGTCCTAGCTAATCCTGAAACAAAGGTGGGAAGAAACATGGTTCAGGAATTCTACGCTAATCTGTAGCAAACAGACAGGCAGAGAATATCTGGAACTGCCCTCTATGACTATCGGACCTTGGTCAGAGGAAAGATTGTTCACATTCACCCTGACAAAATCAGGGAGATCTTTAAGCTACCTCAGCTGAAAGATGACCCAGACTCTATTAATAGGAGAATGATGAGAACAAATAAGGTCCTGGACAAGATTCTAGAGGACATATGCATCCCTGGAGCCAGGTGGACCACCAGCACCAAGGGCGTCCCAAATCAACTCAAGAGAGAAGATCTCAAACCAGTCGCCAGAGGCTGGCTGAACTTCATTGGGCGTTCTATATTTCCCACTAGCAACCGTTCTGAAGTCACAGTTAAAAGAGCAGTGATGATCCATTGCATTATGTTAGGAAGAGAAGTGGAAGTTCATCAACTGATTTCATGTGAACTTTACATAATCGCAAACAAGAACTCCAAAGATGCCAAATTAGCTTATCCAAGCTTAATTTCTATGCTCTACAAAGATGCTGGAGTGAAGATGGGACTAACTGAGTATATCTCAGTTGAGCGACCAATCACCAAAATATCAATGAAAAAACAACAAGTGCAGGATGACCCATCAAGAGGAGAGCACAGGAATTCCTCCCGGAAATCCCTCAAATTGAATACTGGGAGCATCTTGAAGCATCTGTTACCAAGTTGCAAGAAGCTATGGACCAAATAAAGGAAGAACAGAATAATCAAAATATCATACTTTGCAAATTGCTTGGGGAACAAGAAGAGCAAAGGCGTGACTTAAAGGAACTGAAGCGTCAAAAACTATCTCTTGAAGAACCAAGCACCCCACAGACTAGAGGAACATCCAATTCTCAAAATAAAGGTTGTTGAGTCCTAATCTTAGCTTTAATTCTGTGATAGTTATTCTTATAGGAATTTACCTTAGAAGTTATATAGGAGTAGTAGTAATTAGTATATCTATTTTGATTTTATTTCCAATTAAGCTATAATTTATTTTTTTCATCATCATTAAACATGAATAAAATAGTAGATTTTTAGAATAAAGAGGCAATATTTTTTTCGAGTTCTTAATAAGAAAAATTCTAATTACTTAGATGTGGTGGCAATACTTTTTGTCTTCTGAATGAATGCTTGAATAGTGTATATTTTTTTATATTTAATTTCATGAATGTTAAAATTGTTGGCTCCTAAAAGAATGATGAACAAGAGAAATATTATTGATGATCTGAAAAATCATGAAATTGATTCTTGAAGCAAGAAAAAGCAGTGAAAAAAAACAAGGAATCATTGGATAAAAAAAATGAAAAAGCCAATAGCTCTTTAAACCAAAAGACAATGGTGAAAAGGATCCAAGGCTTTGAGCATCAATGGATAGGAGGGCCCAAGGAAATAAATCCAGGCCTAAGCGGCTAAATTAAGCTATCCCTAACCATGTGCTTGTGGCATGCAGGTCCAAGTGAAAAGCTTGAAACTGAGTGGTTAAACTCGTGATCCAAGGCAAAACAGTGTGCTTAAGAACTCTGGACACCTCTAATTGGGGACTTTAGCAAAGCTAAGTCACAATCTGGAAAGGTTCACCCAGTTATGTGTCTGTGGCATTTATGTATCCGGTGGTAATACTGGAAGACCTATTTTATTTATCTAGTTGCTTGAGGACAAGCAACAGTTTAAGTTTGGTGTTGTGATGAGCGGATATTTTATACGCTTTATGGGGGTAATTCCATGTAGAATTTAGTATGTTTTAGTTAGTTTTTAGTATAGTTTTATTAGTTTTTAGGAAAAATTCATATTTCTGGACTTTACTATGATCTTTTGTGTTTTTCTGTGATTTCAGGTATTTTCTGGCTGAAATTGAAGGAGCTGAGCAAAAATCTGATTCAGGCTGAAAAAGGACTGCGAATGTTGTTGGATTCTGACCTCCCTGCACTCGGAATGAATTTTTTGGAGTTACAGGAGTCCAATTGGCGTGCTCTCAATTGGGTTGGAAAGTAGACATCCAGAGCTTTCCAGAAATATATAATAGTTCATACTTTGCGCAAAGATAAATGATGTAAATTGGCGTTCAACTCCAGTTTCATGTTGCAGTTTGGCGTTCAGCGCCAGAAACAGGTTGCAAGTTGGAGTTCAATGCCAGAAACAGGTTACAACCTGGCATTCAACTCCAGAAACAGCCCAGGCACAGGAGAAGCTTAAGTCTCAGCCCCAGCACACACCAAGTGGATCCCAGAAGTGGATTTCTGCACTATCCATCCTAGTTTACTCATTTTCTGTAAACCTAGGTTACTAGTTTAGTATTTAAACAACTTTTAGAGATTTATCTAGTATCTCATGACATTTTTAGATCTGAATTTTGTACCTTTTGACGATATGAGTCTCTAAACCCCATTGTTGGGGGTGAGGAGCTCTGCAGCGTCTTGATGAATTAATGCAATTATTTCTGTTTTTCATTCAAACACGCTTGTTCCTATCTAAGATGTTCATTCGCATTTCACTATAAAGAAGCTGATGATTCGTGACACTTATCACCTTCCTCAATCCATGAACATGTGCCTGACAACCACCTCCGTTCTACATTATATTGAATGAGTATCTCTTAGATTCCTTAATTAGAATCTTCGTGGTATAAGCTAGAATATTTTGGCGGCCACTCTTGAGGATCCGAAAAGTCTAAACCTTGTCTGTGGTATTCCGAGTAGGATTCAAGGATTGAATGGCTGTGAAGAGCTTCAAACTCGCGATTGTTGGGCGTGATGACAAATGCAAAAGAATCAATGGATTCTATTCCAACATGATTGAGAACCAACAGATGATTAGCCGTGCTGTGATAGAGCATTTGGACCATTTTCACTGAGAGGATGGGAAGTAGCCATTGACAACGGTGATGCCCTACATACAGCTTGCCAGGGAAGGAGCCTTGCTTGTGTGAAGAGGAGGACAAGAGAAAAGCTGAAATTCAAAGGACAAAGCATCTCCAAAACTCCAACATATTCTCCATTATTGAGTAACAATTACTTATTCCAAACACTTTCACTTTTTACAATTAAATTCGAAGAACCTTATTGGCATCCTGACTAAGATTAATAAGATAACCATAACTTGCTTCATACCAACAATCTCCGTGGGATCGACTCTTACTCACGTAAGGTATTACTTGGACGACCCAATGCACTTGCTGGTTAGTTGTGTGGATTGCAAAAGTGTGATTGTAATTTCGTGCACCAGTCCCTAAGGGTAGAATTGGCATTAATTAAAAATATTATAGATAATTTGCTCATAGAAAAATATTAGGATTAACTTGATAATATTTTGACGCTAAATAAAGTTAAATGGTAAAACTAGAGTACTTAGGGACATATTTGTAATTTTAGGCATAAAGTCAAATTAAAATAATTAATTAACTCAATGAAGGAGAAAAGGTCTATTAGAAAAAAATATATGAGGGTAAAATGGTGAAGTAATAACACTAATGGTGAAAGCGTCACTAAAAAACCTAAAGAAAACTAGAAAAACGAAGTTATATACAAAAGGGTAAAATTGGAAATGTACAAAAATTTCATGAACAAAATGGTAAAATATGTGACAAGACTGAGATATTTTAAGAAAGGACCGGGCACAAATTTTATTTAAAAAGAAGGGCAGAGAAGTTCCTTAGAGATAAAGTTTATTGAGATGTGCCACGAAAAAAGAACTGTAAACCCCAAGGTGCTAGAGGTTGTTTGGAGGCAGGTATTTACCCACTGTTTGTTAAAACTATGTTTCTCCTTTGTGCGTATATTATGGCATCAAGCTTTGCAATGATTACCTGTTGTCACGGACTGGTGGTTTGCTTAACCACATTGACACGTATACAGGATGAACGCAATTGGAAAACCATATCTAGGACTAGTTCCTAGGTAACGTCGGGTTGCGGGTAGTCAACTGACGCATGAGCTCATGGCCTGCATAGGATTAGACATGCATCATACTTGGTTGCTGCATTATCTATGTTTGTGATTGCTTACTTGTACATGTGATTGTATGTTGTCTCTGCTTCCTATACTTTGTGTTTGTTTACTATTCTGTTATATACTTGTACTTGTACTTGTTTGTGTGAGTTACCGACCTAACTGCGCGAAGTCTTAGACTTAGGCTATAGAACCCCATAGGATTCTTGTGTAGTACCCTGCTGAGAACCTTAGGTTCTCACCCCTTACTTCCCCATTCCGCATATGCAAACTGGCGAGATCTTCTTTGAGTTTCCAGCTTTGGGACTACCGAGTAGCAGTAGCATTACCGGAGGGTCAGAGCAACTTCTCTTACTTCCACACAGTACTTCCCTGTTTCTTCAGCTACTAGGGATCGATGACCAACAGTAGCTATAATAGTAGCAGTAGTAGTAGTTGTCTTTGCGCTCGCTTTGTATAGACTTTTACTGGGCTAGGTGCTTTGTAAATACCTATATAAAAAGGTTAATAGGTCCCAAACTAGGGTGACTCTTGTGAGTCGAAGTCTGTTAGTATAAATATGGAGTTTGTAAATATTTTCATGCATAAGAAATGACATAACTCGGTGTGAATTATGATGTACTAAATGAGCCTTCAGGCATATATGCATGATATTTCTATGTTTTCTGTATTTTCTATGCTTCATGTATATATTATCTATTTAACTATTATCTATTTCTTTATATCTATATATCTAACACATGATCTCGATTAGCGCTACAGGCTCATATGTATATATTTAATATAAGGTCTAGAGTCTTTAGAAAAAACCGTGTAGTAGCGCCTATCGGCTAGGGGTACACGAAATCGTGATCTCACACACCCTTTTCACAACTCCGCGTAGCTAACCAGCAAGTACACTGGGTCGTCCAAGTAATACCATACATGAGTAAGGGTTGATCCCACGGAGATTGTCGCCTTGAAAGAAGCTATGGTCATCTTGTAAATCTCAGTCAGACAGATTCAAATGGTTATGGAGATGCTTTGTCCCTTTTGAATCTCTGCGTTCCTACTGCTTTCATCCAGTCATGCGTACTCCTTTCCATGGCAATCTGTATGTTGGGGGATCACTGTTGTCAATGGATACCGTCCGTCCTCTCAGTGAAAATGGTCCGACTACGGGTTACGTAGGACTAATTATCTGTCGGTTCTTACCTGTGTTGGAATAACATCCAATGATCCTTTTGTGCACTGTCACTGCGCCCAGCACTCGCGAGTTTGAAGCTCGTCACAGTCATCCCATCCCAGATCCTACTCGGAATACCACAGACAAGGTTTAGACTTTCCGGATCTCAAGAATGCTGCCAATTGTTTCTAGCTTATACCACGAAGACTCTGATCTCACGGAATGGAAGGCTCTGTTGTCAGGAGAGGCAACCATCTGTCGTGGACCAGGAGGCCAAGAGATATATATTCAAGCTTGTTTTCAGGTAGAATGGAAGTGGTTGTCAGGCACGCGCTCATAAGTGAGAATGGTGATGAGTGTCACTTGATCATCACATTCATCATGTTGAAGTGGGAATGAATATCTTAGAACAAGAATAAGCTTGAATTGAATAGAAAACAATAGTAATTACATTAATTCATGAGGAACAATAGAGCCCCATACCTTAATCTATGAGGTGTAGAAACTCCACCGTTGAAAATACATAAGTGATGAAGGTCCAAGCATGGCCAAATGGCTAGCCCCTTAAACGTGATAGAGAGATCAACAGTGATACAAAGATAGTCCAAAAAAAGATCTCCGATGAAAATACAATAGTAAAAGGTCCTATTTATAATGAACTAGTAACCTAGGGTTTACAAAAATAAGTAAATGATGCAGAAATCCACTTTAGGGGCCCACTTGGTGTGTGCTTGGACTGAGTATTGAAGCTTTCACATGCATAGGCTTTTCTTGGAGTTAAACGCCATCTCTGGTGCCACTTTGGGCGTTTAACTCCAGCTTTTATGGCAGTTCTGGCGTTTAACGCCAGAAAAGGGTAGAAAGTTGGCGTTAAAACGCCAGTTTGCGTTATCAAAATTCGGGCAAAGTATAGACTATTATATATTTCTGGAAAGCCCAAGATGTCTACTTTCCAACTCAATTGAGTCCACGCCAATTGGGCTTTTGTAGCTCCAGAAAATCCATTTCGAGTGCAAGGAGGTTAGAATCCAACAGCATCTGCAGTCCTTTTTCAGCCTCTGAATCATATTTTTGCTCAGGTCCCTCAATTTCAACCAAAAAATAACTGAAATCACAGAAAAACACACAAACTCATAGTAAAGTCTAGAAATGTGATTTTTGCATAAAAACTAATAATTATATACTAAAAACTAACTAAATCATACTAAAAACTACCTAAAAACAATGCCAAAAAGCATATAAATTATCCGCTCATCACAACACCAAACTTAAATTGTTGCTTGTCCCCAAATAACTAAAAACAAAATAGAATAAAAAGAACAGAATATGCAATGAATTCCAAAATATCAATGAAGCTTAGCTCCAATTAGATAAGCGGGACTAGTAGCTTTTTGCTTCTGAACAGTTTTGGCATCTCACTTTATCCTTTGAAGTTCAGAATGATTGGCATCTCTAGGAATTCAGAATTAAGATAGTGTTATTGATTCTCCTAGTTCAGTATGTTGATTCTTGAACACAGCTACTTTATGAGTCTTGGTCGTGACCCTAAATATTTTGTTTTCCAGTATTACCACCGGATACATAAATGCCACAGACACATAACTGGGTGAACCTTTTCAGATTGTGACTCAGCTTTGCTAAAGTCCCCAGTTAGAGGTGTCCAAAGTTCTTAAGCACACTCTTTTGCTTTGGATCACGACTTTAACCACTCAGTCTCAAGCTTTTCACTTGGACCTTCATGACACAAGCACATGGTTAGGGACAGCTTGATTTAGCCGCTTAGGCCAGGATTTTATTCCTTTGGACCCTCCTATCCATTAATGCTCAAAGCCTTGGATCCCTTTTACCCTTGCTTTTGGGTTTAAAGGGCTATTGGCTTTTTCTGCTTGCTTTTTCTTTTTCTTTCTTTTTCTTTTTCGCCTTTTTTTCTCTTTTTTTTCTCGCAAGCTTTGTTATTCATTGCTTTTTCTTGCTTCAAGAATCAATTTTATGATTTTTCAGATTATCAATAACATTTCTCTTTGTTCATCATTCTTTCAAGAGCTAACAATTTTAACATTCAATAAACTTCACTATAAAAAAATATGCACTGTTCAAGCATTCATTCAGAAAACAAAAAGTATTGCCACCACATCAAAATAATTAGACTAATTTTAAGATAAAAGTCAAAATCCATGTACTTCTTGTTCTTTTGTAATTAGGAACATTTTTCATTTAAGAAAGGTGAAGGATTTACGAGACATTCATAGCTTCAAGGCATAGACACTAGACACTAATGATCATGTAATAAAGATACAAACATAGAATAAACATAAAGCATAAAAATAAAAAAACAGAAAGATAAGAACAAGAAAATCAAAGAACGGGTCCACCTTAGTGATGGCGGCTAGTTCTCCTTCTTGAAGATCCTATGGAGTGCTTGAGCTCCTCAATGTCTCTTCCTTGCCTTTGTTGCTCTTCCCTCATGGCTATTTGATCCTCTCTAATTTCATGGAGAATAATGGAGTGCTCTTGGTGCTCCATCCTTAGTTGCTCCATATTGGAACTTAAATCTCCCAAAGAGGTGTTGAGTTGCTCCCAATAGTTGTGTGAAGGAAAATGCATCCTTTGAGGCATCTCAGGGATTTCTTGATGAGAGACTTCCTTATGCTCTTGTTGAGGTCCATGAATGGGCTCTCTTATTTGCTCCATCTTCTTTTTAGTGATGGGCTTGTCCTCTTCAATGAGGATGTCTTCTCCTATGACAACTCCAGCTAAATTGCATAGGTGACAGATGAGATGAGGAAAGGCTAACCTTGCCAAGGTGGAGGTTTTGTCAGCCACTTTGTAGAGTTCTAGAGATATGACCTGATGAACATCTACTTCCTCTCCAATCATGATGCTATGGATCATGATAGCCCAATCTACAATCACTTCGGATCGGTTGCTAGTAGGAATGATAGAGCGTTGGATGAATTCCAACCATCCTCTAGCCACGGGTTTAAGGTCATGCCTTCTTAATTGAACCAGCTTGCCTTTGGAGTCTCTTTTCCACTGAGCTCCTTCCACACATATGTCCATGAATACTTGTCCAACCTTTGATCAAAGTTAACCTTTCTATTATAGGGGCGTGCATCTCCTTGCATCATTGGCAAATTGAATGCCAACCTTACATTTTCCGGACTGAAATCTAAGTATTTTCCCCGAACAATTGTAAGCCAATTCTTTGGGTTCGGGTTCACACTTTGATCATGGTTTTTGGTGATCCATGCATTAGCATAAAACTCTTGAACCATTAAGATTCCGCATTATTGAATGAGGTTGGTGAGAACTTTCCAACCTCTTTTTCGAATCTCATGTCAGATCTCTGGATACTCATTCCTTTTGAGCATGAAATGGACCTCAGGGATCACCTTCTTCTTGGCCACAACTTCATAGAAGTGGTCTTGATGGATCTTTAAGATGAATATCACTATCTCCCATGACTCGGAGGTAGAAGCTTTTGCCTTTCCTTTCCTCTTTTTAGAGGTTTCTCCGGCCTTAGGTGCCATAAGTGGTTATGGAAACACAAAAAGCAATGCTTTTTCCACACCAAGCTTAAAAGGTTTGCTAGTCCTCGAGCAAAAGAAGAAAGAAGGATGAAGAAGAATAAGAAATGGAGGAGATGGAGAATTGTGAGTGGTTCGGCCAAGGGGAGAAAAAGTGTTTGTGATGTGTGAATTTGAAGGATGGATGAAAGGTTTATATAGGAGTGGAAAGAGAGGGTAGGGTTTGTGTATTAGGGGTTGGGTTTGGGAGGGAAAGGATTTGAATTTGAATGGTGAGGTGGGTGGGGTTGTTGGGGAAGAGTGGTTGGAGATGATTGGTGAAGAAGTGATGGGGAAGAGAAATGGAGGTGATTGGTGAGGGGTATTTGGGGAAGGGTGTTATGGGAAAGTGTGAAGAAGAGAGAGAGTGAGTTAAGGTAGGCGGGGATCCTGTGGGGTCCACAGATCCTAAGGTGTCAAGGATTTCTCATCCCTGCACCGTTTTGGCGTGTAAACACCCCTTTGAGTGCCAATCCTGGCGTTAAACGCCAGGTTGCTGCCTATTTTTGGCATTTAACGCCAGCTTTTCTTCCCTTTCTGGCGTTTAACGCTAGCTTGGTGCCCTTTTCTGGCGTTAAACACCCAGAATGGTGCCAGACTGGGTGTTTAACGCCCATTCTGCTACCCTTACTGGCGTTTAAACGCCAGTAAGCTTATCCTCCAGGGTGTGCTGTTTTCAATGATTTTTTGATTTTTGCTTTAGTTTTTGTGACTCCACATGATCATCATCCTAAAGAAAACATAAAATAACAATGGAAAATAGAAATTCAACATAGATAAGTAAAAATTGGGTTGCCTCCCAACAAGCGCTTCTTTAATGTCAATAGCTTGATAGTGAGCTCTCATGGAGCCTCACAGATACTCAGAGCATGATGATGGCCTCTCAACACCAAACTTAGAGTTTGAATGTGGGGGCTCTGTTTGACTATGTATTGAGAGAAGCTTTTCATGTTTTTTCTCTATGTGTACAGAAGGAGATCCTTGAGCCTTAAACACAAGGTAGTCCTTATTCACTTGAAGGACCAACTCTCCTCTGTCTACATCAATCACAACTTTTGCTGTGGCTAGGAAGGGTCTACCAAGGATGATGGATTCATCTTTATTCTTCCCAGTGTCCAGAATTATGAAGTCAGCAGGGATGTAAAAGCCCTCAACCTTCACTAAAACATTATCTACAAGTCCATAAGCCCGTTTCAAGGATTTGTCTACCATCTCTAATGAGATTCTTGCAGTTTGTACCTCAAAGATTCCCAGTTTCTCCATTATAGAGAGTGGCATGAGGTTTATGCCTGATCCCAGGTCACATAAAGCCTTCTCAAAGGTCATGGTGCCTATGGTACAGGGTATTAAGAATTTTTCGGGATCCGATTTCTTCTGAGGTAATGTCTGCCTAATCAAGTCATTCAGTTCATTGGTGAGCAAGGGGGGGTTCATCCTCCCAAGTATCATTACCAAATAACTTGGCATTTAGCTTCATGATTGCTCAAAGGTACTTAGCAACTTTCTCTTCAGTAATACCTTCATCGTCTTCAGAGGAAGAATACTCATCAGAGCTCATGAATGGCAGAAGTAGGTTCAATAGAATCTCTATGGTCTCTGTATGAGCCTCAGATTCCCTTGGTTCCTCAAAGGGGAACTTCTTTTTGTTCAGAGGACATCCCATGAGGTTTTTCTCACTGGGAATCACGTCCTCCTCACTCTCTCCAGGTTCGGCCATGTTGGTCATGGTTATGGCCTTGCACTCTCTCTTGGGATTTTGTTCTGAATTGCTTGGGAGAGTACTAAGAGGAGTTTCAGTGATTCTTTTACTCAGGTGACCCACTTGTACCTCCAAATTTCTTATGGACGACCGTGCCTCAGTCATGAAACTGAGGGTGGTCTTAGATAGATCAGAGACTATGTTTGCTAAGCTAGAGAGGCTCTGCTCAGAATTCTCTGTCTGTTGCTGAGAAGATGATGGGAAAGGTTTGCTATTGCCAAACCTATTTCTCCCACCATTATTGTTATTGAAGCCTTGTTGAGGCTTCTGTTGATCCTTCCATGAGAAATTTGGGTGATTCCTCCGTGAAGAATTGTAGGTGTTTCCATAGGGTTTTCCCATGTAATTCACCTCTTCCATTGTAGGATTCTCAGGGTCATAAGCTTCTCTTTCAGAGGAGGCTTCTTTAGCACTGTTAGATGCAGCTTGCAATCCAGTCAGATTCTGAGAAATCATATTGACTTGCTGAGTCAATATTTTGTTCTGAGCCAATATGGCATTTAGAGTATCAACTCAAGAACTCTTTTCTTCTGAGTTGTCCTATTGTTCACAAGATTTCTTTTAGAAGTGTACATGAACTGATTATTTGCAACCATTTCAATGAGTTCCTGGGCTTCTGCAGGCATTTTCTTCATATGAATAGATCTGCCTGCAGAATGGTCCAATGACATCTTGGATAACTCAGATAGACCATCATAGAAGATACCTATGATGCTCCATTCTGAAAGCATGTCAGAAGGACACCTTCTGATCAATTTCTTGTATATTTCTCAAGCTTCATAGAGGGATTCACCTTCCTTCCGTTTGATGGTTTGAACTTTGACTCTAAGCTTACTCATCTTTTGAGGTGGAAAGAATTTAGCTAAGAAGGCATTGACCAGCTTTTCCCAAGAGTTCAAGCTGCCTCTAGGTTCTGAGTTCAACCATATACTAGCTTTGTATCTTACAGCAAAAGGGAAAAGCATAAGTCTGTAGACCTCGGGATCAACTCCATTGGTCTTAACAGTATCACAGATTTGCAAAAATTTAGCCAAGAACTGATGAAGATCTTCCAATGGAAGTCCATGAAACTTGCAATTCTGTTGCGTCAGAGAAACTAATTGAGGCTTAAGCTCAAAGTTGTTTGCTCCAATGCTAGGAATAGAGATGCTTCTCCCATAGAAGTCGGGAGTAGGTGCAATAAAGTCACCAAGCACCTTCCTTGTTTTGTTGTTGTTGGGTTCGGCCATGGCTATTTTGTCTGCTTTCTTTTCGAAATTTTCTGTCAGGTTCTCTTCAGAGTATTGTGCTTTAGCTGCTCTTAGCTTCCTCTTCAAGGTCCTTTCAGGTTCAGGATCAGCTTCAACAAGAATGCCTTTGTCCTTGTTCTTGCTTATATGAAAGAGAAGAGAACAAGAAAGTATGGAATCTTTTATGTCATAGTATAGAGATTCCTTGAGGTGTCAGAGGAAAAAAAGAATAGAAGGATGAGATAGAGAGAAGAATTCGAACTTATAGAGAGGGAGGGGGTCCGGATTATTAAAGGAGGATAAGTGTTAGTGATTAAATAGAAAGAGATGGGAGAGAGAGAATTTTTGAAAAAAAAATTTGAATAAAATAAAATTAGAGTTTAAAACAATTAGTTAATTAAAAAGAATTTTGAAAAAAGATGTTAGTGATTTTCGAAAATTAAAAGTGAGAAAAGTAGTTAGGTGGTTTTGAAAAAGATTTTGAAATTAGCAATAAAAAAGATATGATTGGAAATTATTTTGAAAAAGATGTGATTTGAAACATATATGATTTAAAAAGATATGATTGAAAAGATATGATTGAAAAATAATTAAAAAAATATTTAATTTTTAAAATTGATGACTTGACTAACAAGAAATTAAAAGATATGATTCTAAAATTCAAATATTGAACCTTTCTTAACAAGAAAGTAACAAACTTGAAATTTTTGAATCACAACATTAATTGTTAGTAAGGATTTTCGAAAATATTAAAAGAAAAATGAAAAAGATTTGATTTTGAAAAAGATATGTTTGATAAGAGAGGATATGAAAAAGATAAGATTTTGAAAAATTAGTTTTAAAACTTGAAAAAAAATTTGAATTGAAAACAAAATTACCTCCTTGGTGTTATCCTGGCGTTAAACGCCCAGAATAGTATCAATTCTCCCGTTTAACGCCCACTTGGAAACCTCCTTGGGCATTAAACGCCTAGCCAGGTATCCTGGCTGGCGTTTAAATGCCAGAAATCCTTCCTTACTGGGCATTTTGAATGTCCAACTTTTTCTCTGTCATTCCTCTGCTGTATGTTCTGAATCTTCAATTCTCTGTATTATTAACGTGAAAAGACATAATTTTGATTTTTTTTTGAATTTTTAATAATGAGAGAGAAAAACAACAGAATGAAATTAAACATGAAAAACTAAAATCAAAACAAGGAATGCATGCAAGAACACTTTGAATGTCAAGATGAACATCAAGAACACTTATTTTTGAAAATTTTTAAGAAAAGAAAAAAAAACATGCAAGACACCAAACTTAGAAATTTTCATACTAGAGACACTAACAAATTGAGAATGCACATGAGAAACAACAAAAGACACAAAACAAGAGAATTTAAAGATCAGACAAAGAAAATCATCAAGAACAACTTGAAGAATAATGAAGAACATAATGCATGAGTTTTTGAAAATTGCTAGAAAAATAAAAACATGCAATTGACACCAAACTTAAAATTTGACTCTAGACTCAAACAAGAAACACAAAAATATTTTTGATTTTATGATTTTATAAAAAAATTTTGTATTTTTTTCGAAAATTATTTTGAAAAAGAAAATAAGAAACTCAAAATTTTTAATAAGAATTCCAGGAATCATGCAATGTTAGTCTAAAGCTTCAGTCTAAAAAGATTAGACATGGCTAGCCAAGCTTTAGCAGAGCATTACATACAATAGCCAAATTGATGGGAATAAAAAAGGCTCCTGTGATGATAAAAGCATCATCTGAAACTCTAGAATTCATTCTTAAAAATTCTGAAAAAAATAAAAGATGAAAAATACCTAATCTAAGCAATAAGATGAACCTTCAGTTGTCTAAACTCGAGCAATCCCCGGCAACAGCGCCAAAAACTTGGTACATGAAATTGTGATCTCACACACTTTCTTCACAACTCCGCGTAGCTGACCAGCAAGTGCACTGGGTCGTCCAAGTAATACCTTACGTAAGCAAGGGTCGATCCCATGGAGATAGTCGGCTTGAAGCAAGCAATCGTCATCTTGTAAATCTCAGTCATGCAGATTTAAATGGTTATGAGATTTTGATCATTAAAAAACAGATAAAACATAAAATAGGATAGAGATACTTATGTAATTCATTGGTAGGAATTTTAGATAAGCATATGGAGATGCTTTGTCCCTTTTGAATCCCTGCGTTCCTACTGCTTTCATCCAGTCATGCGTACTTCTTTCCATGGCAAGCTGTATGTTGGGGGATCACTGTTGTCAATGGCTATCGTCTGTCCTCTCAGTGAAAATGGTCCAGCTACGGGTTACGTAGGGCTAATCATCTGTCGGTTCTCACTTGTGTTGGAATAAGATCCAATGATCCTTTTGCACACTGTCACTGCGCCCAGCACTCGCGAGTTTGAAGCTCGTCACAGTCATTCCATCCCAGATCCTACTCGGAATACTACAGACAAGGTTTAGACTTTTCAGATCTCAAGAATGCTGCCAATTGATTCTAGCTTATACCACGAAGACTCTGATCTCACGAAATGGAAGGCTCTGTTGTCAGGAGAGGCAACCATGCGTCGTGGACCAGGAGGCCAAGAGATATACATTCAAGCTTATTTTCAGGTAGAACGGAAGTGATTGTCAGGCACGCGCTCATAAGTGAGAATGGTGATGAGTATCACTTGATCATCATATTCATCATGTTGAAGTGCGAATTAATATCTTAGAACAAGAATAAGCTTGAATTGAATAGAAAACATTTGTAATTGAATTAATTCATGAGGAACTGCAGAGCTCCACACCTTAATCTATGAGGTGTAGAAACTCCACCGTTGAAAATACATAAGTGATGAAGGTCCAGGAATGGCCGAATGGCCAGCCGCCTAAACGTGATCAAGAGATCAACAGTGATACAAAGATAGTCTCAAAAATGATCTCCGATGAAAATACAATAGTAAAAGGTCCTATTTATAATGAACTAGTAACCTAGGGTTTACATAAATAAGTAAATGATGCAGAAATCTACTTCCAGAGCCCACTTGGTGTGTGCTTGGGCTGAGCATTGAAGCTTTCACGTGCATAAACTTTTCTTGGAGTTAAACGCTAGCTTTGGTGCCAATTTGGACATTAACTCCAGCTTTTATGCCAGTTCTGGCGTTTAACGCCAGAAAAGGGTAGAAAATTGGCGTTAAAACGCCAGTTTACATTATCAAAACTCAAGAAAAGTATGAACTATTATATATTGCTGGAAAGCCCAAGATGTCTAATTTCCAATGCAATTGAGAACGCGAAAATTGAGCTTATGTAGCTCCAGAAAATCCATTTTGAGTGCAGGGAGGTCAGAATCCAACAGCATCTGCAGTCCTTTTTCAGCCTCAGGTCGCTCAATTTCAGTTAGAAAATACCTGAAATCATAAAAAACAAACAAACTCATAGTAAAGTCCATAAATGTGATTTTCGTATAAAAACTAATAATTATATACTAAAAACTAACTAAATCATTCTAAAAACTACCTAAAACAATGCCAAAAAGTGTATAAATTATCCACTCATCAGCTAGCATTGGTCATAACGTGCTAGAAGCTGGGTCGTTACAAATGGTACCAGAGCAGTTCATCCTTGGTAGAGCCTGGGGATGGACTGACCATGATTCACCGCATGCTCTGCTTGTGTATTTACATGCTACAAGGGTATCTTTAATGATACATTTTGCATGATGGTCTGTGAGCATTCATTTTGGAAATGTTAGCACTTAAACTGGATATATTAAGACTAATCACCTTAATGTTGATCGTTTGGTGTTAATAGGACCTCAATGTCTATAAATAGGCGTAGCCCCCATCAATCGAGTCCGAGTTCCAAGCCGGCATTTGACCCGGCCACCTTTTTAGAATCTATGAACGCAATGGCTGCAGCTGTATGCAATTCCGTCACTGAAACTAATAGAGCGGTGGAAAGAATGGAAGGACAGTAGGGGAACGGTAATGGGAATGACCATGGAAATGAAAATGGATAGGAAAACAGCGCACCCGAAAGGGATAGGCTAATGACTTTGGCATCTTTCCTTAAAGTTAATCTGCCCAATTTCTCTAGAACCATCAACCCGATCAGGGCAGATGATTGATTTCGTGCCATAGAACGGGCTCTACAGGTGCAACATATTCCTGAAGAACAACAAGTGGAGTTCGCCACTTTTATGCTGAAGGGGGATGCAGAGCATTGGTGGCAGAGAATGAGCCATTTGTTGGAACAAGGAGGTGTTGAGATCACTTGGGCTGACTTTCACACTGAGTTCTATAAGAAGTATTTTCCTCCATCCTCTCGCACTGCCAAAAGAGTTGGAATTACTACAATTGAGGCAGGAAAGCATGACGGTAGCTGAGTACACCCAGATATTCGAGAACTTGTGTTGATTTTCGAAGGTGTGCCAAGAAAATCTTATAGAATATGAGGGGTGGAAGTGTATTAAGTATGAGGGAGGTCTCAGAGAGGAGCTGTTAGCCTTAGTGGGTCCAATGGAGATCAGAAACTTTGCTGAATTAGTCAATAAGAGTCAACTGGCAGCGGAATGTTCAAAGAAGTTAGCAGTTGCACGAGCAAATCATCGAGAAGCTACACAACATAGTTTCAATCGGAGACTAGCCCCTCGGGGTAGAGATTTCAAATCTAACAAACAACATCACTGGAACCGACCTAGAGGCGACCATCCCAATCGTTTCAATGGTAGTAACAATAATAATGACCTAGGATGGGTACAGGGAGAACAACCTCAACAAACTCGGGATGACCTTATATGCCCGAAGTGTGGAAAAAATCATGGCGGGAGGCCTTGCTGGTTTAGTACAAATATATGTTACTACTACAATAATGAGGGACATCTTGCAAGAAACTGTCGCAAGAGAATTTTAGATAGAGCCTCTAGACCCCATCACTAGAGCAGAGTTTTACCGTGACTACTAACAAGTACTACTAGATCCGGTCACTTTGCTTGAGGTGAGTGTTATGCTAATTAAGAACCTTAACCATAACACAAGATATAGATGTCCTTATAATTCCTTGTGCATAACTAAAATTTTGAGGGCAAAATTTTCTTTAAGAAGGGTAGAATGTAAAAAACCGATTTTCGATAAACAGATTTTTCTGGATATTTCCAAATTTATTTTTCAAAATTCCAAATGACGGCCCAATAAAAAATAGTAAGGCTGGCCTAATGGTAAAAAAATAAAAAAAAGGAGAAAAGAAAGAAAAAAATCAAAAATAAAAAAGAAAAATGCTATTAATATGGTCAAAATTGACTTTATGAGGGTAATTAATTTTTCCTAAGTCAAGTTTCACTAGTAAATAATAGATATTAGATTACTATTGGTTTATTTTCTCACTAGAGACTTTTTGAGCCAAAAATTCACTTTTAGTGACGGTTTCGCGTGCACTGAGAAAAACTCTTGTAACCAAAAATTTCGAAACTAGTGGTAAAAATAATTCCTACCTCGATAATTGTGTCCCAAGATTAATATTAGCCATTTATTTATGATTTATTTTTTTAAGAATAAATCTTAGCCATTAATTATTTTACCACACGGTAAAATTTACTCCTCTGGGCCAAGACTATCTCAGCCTTTCACCCCTCTCTGCTGTGCATTTAATCTCGAGTAACTAACTCCGGTTAATTGCGGATAAGCTCAACATGCAAGCACAGACTAAGCTTCCTCATTTTCACGCTCTTTATTCATTGAAGCCCAGCCCTTGACCACGAAAATTCTAGCCCCTTTCACCATCATAAATTCATCAAGACTTTGATTTTTTATTTAAGGAAGCATTTGCCACAAAATTCACAAAATACTTTACACATTTTTACACTCGTTTGACCTAATTCTTGAGCGAGAAAGACAAAAAATTCTTAAACTTGTTCTCTGTGCCCCAGTCACTATTTCAACTCTTCTTGCATTATTATTCAGGTGTTCTTCAAGGACTCAAACCATACAAGCACAAACTGTTGTCAATTTTTGCTAATCCTTGCGTTTATATCAAAATTTCGGCTAGGTAAACTCTTGTTCTTTCTCCTTTTCTTTTATTTTTTTAAAAACACTAGTCATAATGAATTTTTACTCTCCTCCATATATAGAGAATTCCTCTTGAAGAACCCATGGAGCACGCCTAAGGAGTAAGAGAATATCGAGCTCAAAGTGGTTGAATTTCGACGTTTTTGCGACACTTTCGGCCAAAAATGAAACTGCACCATCACCATCTGTGCTTCTACCCTTGTGTGCACGTTTTCTAGTGTATGAAAGGTTTAAAAGCTGAATTCAATAAGAGGTAAGGGTTAGGATGAGTTAGAGTATGGTTGTACTTGTTTTTGGTGTTTATATGAGCCACTTTGTGGTTATTTTGTACTTGATTTTTAATTCTAAAAATTTAGTAATACTTCTCTATTTTTGGACTGTTATTTGAGTGATATATGAAGATATTTGCCTCTGGAAAATGTATGGGACAATCAAAAATTAATGGAGCACTTGGGGTTTAAGTTTCAAACCTTAAAAGTCACTAAAAGTGGATAAAAATGAAAAACTGCACCCCTGAAAATTCAGCCACTAAATGATCATGAAAGTCATGTGTATAAGGGTTAAAAAGAGGTTAGAAAACTGATTTTAATCCTATGGAACAAAGGTGTAAAAGTAAAAAGGGTGTTATGGTCATTTTTGGGTAAAAAGAGAGTTAAAAATGTAACTTAAATGAAAAATAAATAAAATTCTAAAATTGATATTATTAGAGGTAAAATAGTAATTATATAAATTTATTGGGTCAAAATTATCATTATAATAAAGTTTCAGGTCTAAATAAAAGCTTTAGTAAAAGTTAGAAGTAAAACGGTAAAAAGTGGTAACTAGAATAAGTAAATAAATTAATAAAAGGTAAAATGATCTTTTAGGTTCCTATGGGTATAATCGGCATTAATTAGAAATATTATGGATAATTTGGTCGTAAAAAAATATTAGGATTAACTTGATAACATTTTGACGCTAAATAAGGTTAAACAATAAAACTAGAGTACTTAGGGACATATTAGTAATTTTAGGCATAAAGTCAAATTAAAATAATTAATTAACTCAATGAAGGAGAAAAGGTCTATTATAAAAAAATATATGAGGGTAAAATGGTGAAGTAATAACACTAGTGGTGAAAGCGTCACTAAAAACCTAAAGAAAACTAGAAAAACGAAGTTATATACAGAAAGGGTAAAATTGGAAATGTACAAAAATTTCATGAACAAAATGGTAAAATATGTGACAAGGCTGAGATATTTTAAGAAAGGATCGGGCACAAATTTTATTTAAAAAGAAGTGTGGAGAAGTCCCTTAGAGATAAAGTTTATTGAGATGTGCCACGAAAAAAGAACTGTAAACCCCAATGTGCTAGAGGTTGTTTGGAGGCGGGTATTTATCCACTGATTTGTTAAAACTATGTTTTCCCTTTGTGCATATATTATGGCGTCAAGCTTTGCGACGATTGCCTGTTGTCACGGACTGGTGGTATGCTTAACCACATTGACACGTATACACGGACGAACGCAATTGGGAAACCATATCTAGGACTAGTTCCTAGGTAACGTCGGGTTGCGGGTAGTCAACCGACGCATGAGCTCATGGCCTGCATAGGACTATACATGCATCATACTTGGTTGCTGTATTATCTATGTTTGTGATTGCTTACTTGTACTTGTGATTGTATATTGTCTCTGCTTCCTGTACTTTGTGTTTGTTTACTATTCTGTTATATACTTGTACTTGTACTTGTACTTGTTTGTGTGAGTTACCGACCTAACTGCGCGAAGTCTTAGACTTAGGCTGCGGAACCCCATAGGATTCCTATGTAGTACCCTGATAGGAAGCTTAGGTTCTCATCCCTTACTTTCCCATTCCGCAGATGCAAACTGGCGAGATTTTCTTTGAGTTTCTAACCTTGGGACTAGCGAGCAGTAGTAGCATTACTGAAGGGTTAGAGTGACTTCTCTTACTTCCACACAGTACCTCCGTGTTTCTTCCGCATTTCGAGCATCCTGCTTGTTTATAAGAAGTCCCTTAGGATTAATGGACACTCATTCCACAACATCATTAATAAATTAATACTGAGGAGCTCGTCAACGCTCACGCAGGAAAGTTAGTTTTTTGAAGAAGAGACGTTAAAATTCCAATAGAGGTTAAATTTCTTGGCACCTTTGAAAGTCAAGAAGAAATGAGTGGTGCCTTCAACACCCTTAATCTTAAAAACCTTTTCCTTGAATCCATGATAGAATTTTTCAAATAAAGTAAAAAAAAATTTGTTTAGGACACCTCGGAAAGAGATGAATCTACGACCCTGGGACCTATTTGGAACTGTCAAAGAAAAAAAGTAGAAGAAAATCCTAAGTGAGGGAACGATATCTAGGAGTTAGCATAGGAGCTCGAAACCTCAGATAATCGTCTAAGTATTGGGGTGAAGCTATGAAGGAGCACACCCAGTGTGGGTCAAAATAGTCACTTGGAAGTTAAAAAAGGGTAAATGACTCCCAATCCTGGAGGATAATCGTCTAAGTATTGGGGTGAAGCTATGAAGGAGCACACCCAGTGTGGGTCAAAATAGTCACTTAGAAGTCAAAAAAGGCTAAACGAATCCCAATCCTGGAAAACAAAGTTCCATACATCCATAACCAATCCAGAATAGTACTGGAATTCTCATTTTTGTGGCACAAACGCTCTCCGTATCGCGGAACAGAAAAAACGTATAAAATACTAATATTCGAGTAAAAAATTATTTTGGCCTCTCGTAGATTATCGAGCTCCTCTTGCGTAATAGTGGACGAAGTGGTTTGGATCTCTTTGAAAACTCAGGTATAGAAGTCTACCTCGAGTTCACTATTCATCTTTTGAATAGGAGCAGCTCGGGGTCTCGGCACATTTGTACCGCCACACCCAGGAGTCGCATTTTATGATAATTTTTTACTTGAATTAAGTGAATTCATCACATAAACATCTTTTTATTCACTTGAATAACATGCTTCTGTGAATTCTCTCTAAATTTCACCTAAGTGTTGAAAACATGGTTTTTTATGCTCTAAATAGTCAATTTAATTCCACTTTTATTTCATTCAATGCCGTGATATATTTTGTTGAGTAATTTTAGGATCAATAGGTAAGGATGACTTTGGAAAAGTGGAAGAAAAGCATGTAAAGTGGGAGATTTTATGAAGAAACAAAGGAGAAGAACACATTGGTGTGTGCGTACACACACCTTCCTATGCATACGCACAAGAGGAGTTTCAACAAGTGTATGTATGCACACATGCATGTGCGTACGCACAAGTACGAAGCGTGCCTCACTTAAAATGTCATGTGCCTCATGATTTTGGGGGACTCTTTGGCCCAAATCTGAAGTATTGAAGCTCTATCAAAGGGGAACTACATACCATAACACATAGAGATCATTTTAGAAGTTTTAGTTAGGTTTGAGTTTAGTTTTTCTTAGAAAAATACTCTCAATTCTCATTTAGGATTTTATTAGGGTTCTTAGTAGAGTTTACTATTTTACATTTCAATCTTGGATTCTAGCTTGTTTCTATTGTAAGTAGTCTTTAATTTTCTCTTCAATTACACTATATTTACTCATACTTTCTTATAATTGAAGTCACTTTGTTAGTATATTTACTTTTGAATTCTTGAATTTCTTGTTGATGAATTTGATGTTTTGAAGTTTATATATTCTTTAATTGAGTTGCTATTGTTGATTATTTACATTGATTGGTCATAGGTTCAAGTATCTTTTGCAATTTACTATGTTTTGTTATTATGCCCACCAAGTGTTTGTTGAAATGTCCATTATGAATATGGAGTAGATTTTCACTTCTTGGCTTGGGACTTGAGTAACTAGGATCCTAGAGTCATTAATGTCAAATATTAAGTGATAATTTTGGGTTGTTAGTTGCTCTTGTTTTCACTAACGCTAACTTTTTACTAAGTTTAATTAGTAAGTCAGCTAAGATTTGTGGATTAAGACCAATTATACTTACTTGACTTTCTCTATTGTTTAGGAGTTAACTAAATAGAATTAACTTAATGTAATTGTCATGGTTGTAGTTATGAAAAGGATAGGATTCCTTAACTCTCAACTCTAAGTCAAGGCTCTTTCATGCATTGAATTACATTCTCATTAGTTTATTGCTTCAATCCTCTTTAATTTGCATTAATTATCTTTTGATCTGGTGATAGCTTAGTAATTATTCTTATTCATGCTTGTTTAGTTCATTGTCTTGCTTGTTTGCTACTTTTGTCTCTTTGTTATTTCATTGTTTTAGTTTATTTAATTTTTAATTCCTTTTATTTCTATCTTATGGGTGAAAAACTCCGATTTCACAACCAAACTTGCACACTTGATTGTTAGTCTAAGGAAAAACGACCTAGAAAGTAAAACTCCCAGTTTTTATTGATTTAAATTGTGACATTCTTCTTCTAAACTTTGATCTGCTCTGTTTTGTTAGTTAGGAGCTATACTTGCAACGAAATCCACTCTTTTAATTCCTAATCGACGATCCAGTGAGCATCAGGCACCACCACTATGTTACAACCACTATCAGAAAACAAAATATTAACACCACAAATACTTGGCTAGACTCAAAATACCAAACAAAATTCAAGAAGCACAAAAGTGGGGGCAAGCAAAATCATCAATCAAACGGAAAAAATTCAAATAGTGGTGCCCCAACTACATTTAGCCTAATTAAAAGGAGGATAAACGAAAGAAAAGCACGAAAACCACAAGAAGCATCAAACAGTATCCACAAAACAAGGAGAGTGAACAAAATTCACAAGACAGAAGCTTTGGAAAGTTACATGCAAGAGCAGAGAGGCATCATAATTACTAACCTCAAGAATGTTAATGGAAGAAGAATCGACGACGATGAACTTGGCGAAGAAAGAAAATGCGTTGAGGAAGGAGAAGAAACCGCTCGCGTATGGCGAGGGAAACGACACTGTTCGCACAAGGAAAATAGTTTTGGCAAATGGAAGTGAAAAGTTTTGGTAAAGGATAGAAATGAAAGGTAAAGTGAAAACAAAAGGTTATTTAATTTCAAATTAATGTTGCATTTATTGGAGAGAGAGAGTAGAACTGACGGTTCATGGAACGAGGAAATTATAACCGTTTTTAAAATTAAAGGAAACTATTTAGTTTCCATCAATGAACCCTTCGAAATTCCTATCTGAAGGAGGGCCTAAACATGTAAACTCGGATACCCCCAACCCGAGGGCCCGGGTCCAGAAAACCGAGTTGGGGATACTATTTCGGATAAAAGAGAACTTAACCGACCAAGTGATTAAAGTAATAACTGACCTCACAGGATAATGGTCGGGTACCACAACAGATATACCATTCCAGCAAATAATGCGCCATAATAAGTACTTAATGCCGGAAAAAGACAGCCCCAAGAGGCAAAGACTAAAAAAAGAGGCAACCACCAGGTATACACACGAAAAACGTGCTTTACTACCTCACACACTACTGACTTTAGCATTGAAGTATCTTGCAGGTTGTCTACCCGGCTTGATTCTACGTCTGACAAAGTTAAAATCTTCTACCTCCACCTTCTCAGATCGTGACCTCGCTTCGAGTACGAACAGTTACATATATATTTTATGTGGTAATTGAGTTCTACATATTTGGTTATTATGGTTGTCATTGTACCACTTTCTAAAAGAATATGAAAATTTTTTAATTTACATCTATTTTTTGAGATTTAAAAGCTACCAATTTACTTTTAAAATCTACCAAATTTTTTTTCTTTTTAAAGAAAATATGTAAAAGGTTTTTATTTTAAGGTAAGTGCTACTCATGTGATTAAAATTGGACCAGACCGATCGGTTCAACTAAAAAATGAATCTTATACCGATCCGTTCTGATTTTTGGACTGTACACGATAAAGAACTAGAACGAACTGGTCAAACTCGGAGTGAATTGGTAAAAATCGGTCCAACCGACCCACTTGAAGTTTAAAATTTTTGAAAATACTTGAGATAAGGTTCGAATCCCTGTCCTTAATAAGAGAAATGTCATTCACAACCACGAGGTTGTCATATTTTTTGTTAATATATGTGCAAATTATAATCTATATAATAATATCTTTCTTCAAATAGTCTATTTTTATTTAATAGATTTTAATTTTAGTTATGAACTCATTCATTCTTAAATTCTTTTAAAATATTAGTAAAAATATGTATATTAAATAATTTTAAATTTTTAATTATTTTTTATTTTTTATTTACATATCCAATTCAACCGGTAGTCTACTTATTAAACCAATAATTTTTTTTTTTTTTGTTAAAGATTAAACCAATAATTTAATGACCCAATATTACTGAGATTAGAACACGTGGAGCCGTGAGGGGACGCGCAGACAATTTCTGCGACTTGCGACAAGAATTGCAGAGAGGTTAGGAGGGGTGGATTTATTAGGAGAGTTTCGTTATTCTTTAATGAAGTTGTGTTAATTGTTGGAGTTTTAGGCCTTTTATTTTATCTTGGGCCTTTTTAGGTTGCACTTTTTGTCACGTTGGGTTTTAGGTGATTGTTGGACTTTTAAGTACAGAAAGAAGAATATTTCTGTTTTCTTTTTTGTGGTTATTAGCTATTTTTGGGCTGTTAAAAAAATTTTGTTTGGGTGGAGTTTAAAAATTAATATTATGATTTAAAAATACAATTATTTTGTTCAAATTTTATTAATGTTTAAAAAAAATGTGAGTATCTCAATATCGCAATTATATCATCAATACTCAATACGACTTAAAAAGAATTGAAAATAACACATAAACAAAGAAATGTAAAGTGTCTGAGGCAAAGTAAATTGCAAAAATTAAAACAAACAAGAAATTAAAGAAAAGACGAAGAAAGAAACATAAACGTAAAAGAGAGGAACAAGTAAAAATAGAGAAATTTTATTAATAAAAATTGGTAAGAAACAAATTACAAGTGTTTGAGTTCATAGGAATTACTTAAAATTTCCAATTTTACTTTGTGATGCCAAAGGGTTGAGAGCGTTTTGGGTTTTTAAATATTTTTCAAAAGAACTAAACTCCCTACAATGTGTTCCTAAAGCGCTATTTATAGACTAACTTAATGTCAACTGATAGTTACCCTTTGTACATCATTTCTAAAGAATTTGAATTGCATCCGTAACTGTTTTCACACTCCTTACTCGATGACAATTCCAAAATTCTAAATAAATAATCAAATTGTCAAATGACTTAATTTTAATTAAAATAGATATAGATATTATATATAAAAACATCACCATATAACTAATTATTTCTTATAAAAATAATATTTTTGTCTAATATAATACCTCCAAAAATTTTAACTTGAAGTCGTATAGTGATTAAAAGTGAAAAAACTTTGTTGTTTATAGCAATAAAAAAAGTATATATAAACATATATTTATTTGTTCTTTTAAATTTATTACTAGTATTTTTTCTTTTATATATATATATATTATTTTGTTATATATATTTTTTCTTTTTAAATATATATATAAATAATAAAAACACGTATTGACAAGTATCTTATTTTAAAATGTTAACTTAGAATGTGAATAAGAGTATTCGTACGTGAGTTGTACTCTCCCTTTTATTGGCTATTTTTATTTATTTATCTATTTATTTATTTTTATTTTAACTAAGCAAAAATAAAACAGTTCAATATTCTATGGTTTTGTAATATTTGTGAGAGAGAAAATACATTAGCGTTTGAATACCTAAAAGTTTTTTTTTTTAACTATGTGTCTCCCATTTTTCCAAATTTCATTTATTATGATGAGTTTCTTCCGTTCACAAGAATCCAACTATATCTAACTCTTCTAATTTTTGAGGTAAGATTTAATTGTTAGCTCTATTTTTATCTTTCTCTTTTTTATTGTTGTTTTAGAGGAATCCTAACCCCAAAAAATGGTGTGAATAATATCTCGCTTTATCTATGATTATTATAATCTTATTCTAAAGAGCATTCTTTTTTTTTATATTCTTTGACTTAAATTAAGATTTAACTGTTGAATCCTTATTCTTCAATTCTACTATGTTGCTGTTTTTTTTTTCTCATTTTTTTAATGTTCGTTATCTTAATTTGATTAATATGACTTTATGAGCTAATTATGTTCTTTGGTAAATTGCTAATATTTACAACTATAGATTATTTTTTTTAATTATGATCTTGTTTAATATGTTCTTTGTTCTTCAAATTACATACATGCTTCACTGTAATAAATTTTATGAACAAAAAATTACAGATGACTTTCTTGGGTTTGTTCATGTATGCTGGAATTCAAATACTCTTTATCTTAGTTCTTTTGAATTGAAAAAAATGGTAAAATATTCTAATGTCTAAAAAGACATCTTTTCTTTTTGGTCCTATTGTGAATTTGTGATAAAATCTCAAAAAAATAGGCTACTATTGGCAAGCAGTATTAAGTCTTGTTCCAGATTAAATCCTTGCTTACTGCTTAAACCAAATTAAATCTATATAAGCTCAACTTTTATTCATTTTTTATGCATTACTTTCTATCTTTACAATTTGTTTGTTGATTGTTGACAATCTCGGGACTCAATATTTTGATTCTTCAATCATTGCATTTATGGCAACCTCAAGCCATAATCTGTCAATAAGTTTTCATTCTTAATCTAAATTGGTCATTTGTGATAAACCTGTTGTAAAAAATGGCAAAGATTTTGCTCAAGAACTAGAGGTCTCAAAATAAAAAGTATAGAAATCTCAGTTGCTACTCCCTTTCACCATTGATGGTGCTGACCCAGCTTTCATTGGTCCTATCATCTCTCCTAAAGTCGCAAACAAGATCAAAAATTCTTTTCTTGATCACTCTCAAAGAAAATCCGTTGCTTTTCAGGACTCCATTTCTATTGGATACTTCGACTCCAACAACAAGCTATTTAGAAATTCCCAAAGACCAACATTGAAGGTTACTGATGAGCGGATAATTTATACGCTTTTTGACATTGTTTTTAGGAAGTTTTTAATAGGTTCTAGCTACTTTTTAGTATATTTTTATTAGTTTTTAGGCAAAATTCATATTTCTAGACTTTACTATGAGTTTGTGTATTTTTCTGTGATTTCAGGTATTTTCTGGCTGAAATTGAGGGAGCTGAACACAAATCTGATTTAGGCTGAAAAAGGACTGCTGATGTTATTGGATTCTGACCTTCTTGCATTCGGAATGGATTTTCTGGAGCTATAGGAGTCCAAATGGCACGCTCTCAATTGGGTTGGAAAGTAGACATACAAGGCTTTCCAACAATATATAATAGTCTATACTTTGCGCGAAGATAGATGACATAAACTGGCGTTTAACGCCAGTTCCATGTTGCAGTCTGGCGTTCAGCGCCAGAAACAGGTTGCAAGTTGGAGTTCAACGCCAGAAACAGGTTACAACCTGGAGTTCAACTCTAGAAACAGCCCAGGCACGTGAGAAGCTTAAGTCTCAGCCCCAGAGCACACCAAGTGGGCTCCAGAAGTGGATTTCTGCACTATTCATCTTAGTTTACTCATTTTCTGTAAACCTAGGTTACTAGTTTAGTATTTAAACAACTTTTAGAGATCTATTTTGTATCTCATGACATTTTTTAGATCTGAATTATATACCTTGTGACGGCATGAGTCTCTAAACTCCATTGTCGGGGGTGAGGAGCTCTGCAGCGTCTCGATGAATTAATGCAATTATTTCTGTTTTCCATTCAAACACGCTTGTTCCTATCTAAGATGTTCATTTGCGCTTCACTATGAAGAAGGTGATGATCCGTGACACTCATCACCTTCCTCAATCCATGAACGTGTGCCTGACAACCACATCTGTTCTACATTAGATTGAATGAGTATCTCTTAGATTTCTTAATCAGAATCTTCGTGGTATAAGCTAGAATCCATTAGCAGCATCCTTGAGAATCCGGAAAGTCTAAACCTTGTCTGTGGTATTCCGAGTAGGATTCTGGGATTGGATGACTGTGACGAGCTTCAAACTCACGAGTGTTGGGTGTAGTGACAGACGCAAAAGGATCAATGGATCTTATTTCGACATGATCGAGAACCGACAGATAATTAGCCGTGTTGTGACAGAGCATTTCGACCATTTTCACTGAGAGGATGGAAAGTAGCCATTGACAACGGTGATGTCCCTGCATACAGCTTGCCATGGAAGGAACCTTGCATGTTTGAAAGTGAGAAAGCATTATGTTGCAGGGATTCAGAAGACAAAGCATCTCCAAAACTCTAACATATTCTCCATTACTGCGTAACAATTACTCCTTTTACACCCTTTTTCTTATCTTTTACAATCGAGGCTAAAGAATCCTATTGGTATCCTAACTAAGATTAATAAGATAACCATAGCTTGCTTTAAGCCAACAATCTCTGTGGAATTCGACCCTTACTCACGTAAGGTATTACTTGGACGACCCAGTGCACTTGCTGGTTAGTTGTGCATATTGCAAAAGTGTGATTGCAATTTCGTGCACCAAGTTTTTGGCGCCGTTGCCGGGGATTGTTTGAGTTTGAACAACTGACGGTGATTCTTGTTACTTAGATTAGGAAAAATTTGTCTTTTTGGTTTAGAGTCACTAGGATTGCATCTTCTATTATTCCTTTTAAAAAAATTTTCACAAATATTTTTTTTTCTTTCTTTTTTTTCTTTTCTTTAATTGAATTTTCGTTTTTTTTATGAGATTAGTGTCATGTTCTAAGTTTGGTGTCAATTTCATGCTTTTCTTTGTCTCTCAATTTTCGAATTGCATGTTCTTTATTTTTTTCTTGATCTTCAAATTGTTCTTGTCAATTTTTCTTGTTTGATCTTTGGTTTGTCTTGTTTTGTGTCTTTTCTTGTTTTTCTTGTGCTTTTTCAAAATATTAGTTTTCAAAAAAAATTATTTTTAATTATTAAAAATACCTCTTTAAAACACGTTACATTTATAGCTCAATTGGCTAGAGCGTTGGTTTATGTTCTTGGTAATTGGGTATCTTCTTTTCAAAACTTTTTCAAAAATAATTTTTCTTTGATTAGATCTTGTGCCAAACTTTAAGTTTGGTGTTTTCTTGTTAATTTCTCTTTAGTTTTCAAAAATTTTAAATTGGTTTTCTAAAAATTTTAAGTTTGGTGTTCTTTCTTTTGTTCTTGGTGTTCTTGTGAATCTTCAAGGTGTTCTTAAGCCTTCTTTGTTTTTTGATCTTAAAATTTTTTAAGTTTGGTGTTCCTTGGTGTTTTCCCTCCAAATTTTTGAAAACAAGGAGCATTAGATCTAAAAATTTTAAGTCTTGTGTTTTTTGTGTATTTTTCTCTTTCATCATAAAATTCAAAAAAAATATATCTTTTCCTTTAATTTCTCATAATTTTCGAATTGCTTGGGTTGACTTGGTTAAAACTTTTCAAATTATATCCTTTTAAGATTTTTAAAATCATATCTTTTTCAAAAATATCCTAACCACTTTCTCTCTCCTCACTTTTTCGAAAATCTTCATAAAATAATTTCAAATTTTTTATTTTTTATTTTATTTTTTATTTTTATTTTTTGTCTTTTATTTTGGTTTTTATTTTATTCTATTTTATTATTTCGAAAATAAATTTTTTTATAATAAAATAAATAAAATAAATCCACATCATCTCCCTTTCTCCATCATGGACCTAAGTGAAAATGAACAGTCCAGAAGGACTCTGGGGTCATATGCTAACCCCACTACTGCTTCAAACGGGAGTAGTATCTGTATACCCTCCATCGGAGTCAGTAGCTTTGAGTTGAACCCTCAGCTCATTATCATGGTGTAGCAAAGTTGCCAGTATTCTGGTCTTCCACAGGAAGAACCTACAGAGTTTTTGGCACAGTTTTTACAAATTGCTGACACAGTACATGATAAGAAAGTAGATCAGGATGTCTACAGATTGTTACTGTTTCCATTTGCTGTAAAAGACCAAGCTAAGAGGTGGTTAAATAACCAACTAAGGCCAGCATAAAGACATGGAAACATCTGTCAAAAAAATTCCTGAATCACTATTTTCCTCCAAAATGGATGACACAGCTAAGGCTGAGCATCCAAGGCTTCAAATAAAGAGATAATGAATCCCTTTATGATGACTGGGAGAGATACAAAGAGATGCTAAGAAAATGCCCCTCTGAAATGTTTTCAGAGTGGGTGCAGTTAGACATCTTTTATTATGGGCTCACAGAGAAAGCTTAGATTTCTCTAAACCACTCATCTGGTGGATCTATACATATGAGAAAGACAATTGAAGAAGCTCAAGAGCTCATTGATACAGTTGCCAGAAATCAGCATCTGTACCTAAGCAGTGAACCTTCCATCAACGAAGAGGCTAAAACAATAACTGCTGAACTCAGTCATGCAGATCAAGCTACTGAATTCAATCAGCAATTAGATTTTCTGACAAAACGGTTAGCCGAATTCAAGGAAATATTGCAAGAAACAAGAATGGCTAATATGAATATGGAAGTCCAGTTGAAGCAAACAGAACAGCAGTTATCAAAACAAATAACAGAAGAGTGCCAATCAATTTAATTAAAAAATGAGAAAACATTAAATACCTCACTTTAAGGCAGCAGAAAGCCAAGAAATGAACAAACTGCTACCCAAAATTCCTCTGAGGACAGTCAGAGCCCAGAGAAGAATAATTTTGGCGCTCAAACGCCAGAAAATAGGTGGAAAGCTGGCGTTGAACGCCCAACCCATGCTCAGTCCTAGCGTTCAACATCAAAAATAGGCAAGGAATTGGCGTTGAACGCCTAAAGGAAGCATAGTTCTGGCGTTCAGACGCCAGAAACAGGTAAGGAGTTGGCGCCTAACGCCACTCCAGCTTCCACCCCTGGCATTCAAACGCCAGTGGGAGATCAGACACATACAAGTTCTAATAGCAACCCCTCTAAAAAGGCTTCTCAACCCACATCTGTAGGTAATAAACCTGCAGCAACTAAGGTTGAGGAATACAAAACCAAAATGCCTTATCCTCAGAAACTCCGCCAAGCGGAACAGGATAAGCAATTTGCCCGCTTTGCAAACTATCTCAGGACTCTTGAAATAAAGATTCCGTTTGCAGAGGCACTTGAGCAAATACCCTCTTATGCTAAGTTCATGAAAGAGATCTTAAGTCATAAGAAGGATTGGAGAGAAACTGAAAAAGTTTACCTCACTGAAGAATGCAGTACAATCATTTTGAAAAGCTTACCTGAGAAGTTTAAAGATCCCAGGAGCTTCATGATACCATGCACATTAGAGGGTACTTGTACCAAGCAAGCTTTATGTGATCTTGGGACAAGTATCAACCTAATACCTGCATCTACTATCAGAAAGCTTGGTTTGACTGAAGAAGTTAAACCAACCCGGATATGTCTCCAACTTACTGATGGCTCCATTAAATACCCATCTGGCGTGATTGAAGACATGATTGTCAAGGTTGGGCCATTTGCCTTTTCCACTGACTTTGTGGTGCTGGAAATGGAGGAGCACAAGAGTGCAACTCTCATTCTAGGAAGACCTTTCATAGCAACTGGACGAACCCTCATTGACGTTCAAAAAGGAGAAGTGACCCTGAGAGTCAATGAGGACGAGTTTAAGTTGAATGTTGTCAAAGCTATGCAGCATCCAGACACCCCAGACGACTGCATAAGCATTGATATTATTGACTCTCTCGTGGAAGAGGTCAATATGACTGAGAGTCTCGAATCAAAGCTAGAGGATATCTTTAAAGATGTTTAGCCTGATCTGGAGGAACCGGAGAGAATAATAGAACCTCTGAAAATCCCTCAGGAAGAGGAGAAACCTCCTAAACCCGAGCTCAAACCATTACCACCATCCCTGAAATATGCATTTCTGGGAGAAGGTGACACTTTTCCTATAATCATAAGCTCTACCTTAGAGCCACAGAAAGAGGAAGCACTAATTCGAATGTTGAGGACACACAAGACAACTCTTGGGTGGTCCATCAGTGATCTTAAGGGCATTAGCCCAGCCAGATGCATGCACAAGATCCTATTGGAGGATGACGCTAAGCCAGTGGTTCAACCACAGAGGCGACTGAATCCAGCCATAAAGGAGGTGGTGCAAAAGGAGGTCACTAAACTACTAGAGGCTGGGATTATTTATCCTATTTTTGATAGCCCCTGGGTGAGCCCTGTCCAAGTTGTCCCCCAAAAGGGAGGCATGACAGTGGTTCATAATGAAAAGAATGAACTATTTCCTACAAGAACAGTTATAGGTTGGCGTATGTGTTTTGACTACAGAAGACTCAATACAGCCACCAGAAAGGATAATTTTCCTTTACCATTCATAGACCAGATGCTAGAAAGACTAGCATGTCATGATTACTACTGCTTTTTGGATGGCTATTCAGGTTACAACCAGATTGCAGTAGATCCCCAGGATCAAGAGAAAACAGCATTCACATGTCCATCTGGAGTATTTGCATACAGAAGGATGCCATTTGGCATGTGCAATGCACCTGCAACATTTCAAAGGTGCATACTCTCTATCTCTGATATAATGGAAAAATTTCTGGAAGTCTTCATGGATGACTTTTCAGTATTTAGAGACTCATGCAGCTTCTGTCTTGACCATCTAGCACTTGTTCTAAAGAGGTGCTAAGAGACTAACCTGGTTTTAAACTGGGAGAAATGTCACTTTATGGTGACTGAAGGAATTGTCCTTGGGCACAAAATTTTGAACAAGGGAATAGAGGTGGATCAAGCTAAGGTAGAGGTAATTGAAAAATTACCACCACCTGCCAATTTTAAGGCAATCAGAAGCTTTCTGGGGCATGCATGATTCTATAGGAGGTTTATAAAAGATTTTTCAAAAATTACAAAACCTCTGAGTAATCTACTAGCTGCTAACATGCCATTTATCTTTGATAAGGAGTGTTTGCAAGCGTTTGAGACTCTGAAAGCTAAGCTGGTCACAGCACCAGTCATCTCTGTACCAGACTGGACATTACCATTTGAATTAATGTGTGATGCCAGTGATCATGCCATTGGTGCAGTGTTGGGACAGAGGCATGACAAGCTTCTGCACGTCATTTATTATGCCAGCCGTGTTCTAAATGATGCACAGAAGAACTACACAACCACAGAAAAGGAATTGCTTGCAGTGGTTTATGCCATTGACAAGTTCAGATCCTATTTAGTAGGAGCAAAAGTGATTGTGTACACTGACCATGCTACTCTTAAATATCTACTCACAAAGCAGGATTCAAAACCCAAGCTTATAAGATGGGTGTTGCTTCTGCAAGAGTTTGATATAGAAATAAGAGACAGAAAAGGGACAGAGAACCAAGTAGCAGATCACCTGTCCCGAATAGAACCAGTAGAAGGGATGTCCCTCCCTCTTACTGAGATCTCTAAAACCTTTCCGGATGAGCAACTTTTTTCCATTCAGGAAGCACCATGGTTTGCAGAGCTTCATGATAGTGACTCTGACAAAAAGTTCATTATTAATGGGCAAAGAGTCCAACATTATCTTGAAGGAAATGTTGAGCAAGAATGCTCAAGACTGAGACTGGATTAAAGCTCAGTAATAGTCCAGCTAAAGACAATAAAGAAGCACTTATTGGGAGTCAACCCAATTTTTATTTATCTATATTTCTATTGTTCTCTTATGTTTTTATTAGGTTTATGATCATGTAGAGTCACAAAACAATTGCAAAAATTAAAAACAGAATCAAAAATAGCAGAAGAAAAAGTACACCCTGGAGGAAGAGCTGTCTGGCATTTAAACACCAGAAACAAGCATCGGGCTGGCGTTAAACGCCAAAAACAAGCTACATTTGGGCGTTTAACGCCATAAACAAGCAACAATTTGGCGTTAAATGCCAGGATTGCACTAAGAGGGCGTTCTACACGCCTAAATGGTGCAGAGATGAGAAATTATTGACACCTCAGGATCTGTGGACCCCATAGGATCCCCACCCACCTCACCATTCAAATTCAAACCATTCCCTTCCCAAACCCACCCATTCACACACCTCCATCTCCTCCACTTCTCCTTCTACTTTCTTCTTTCTTCTTTTGCTCGAGGGCGAGCAATATTCTAAGTTTGGTGTGATAAAAGCATAGCTTTTTTGTTTTTCTATTACCATTGATGGCACCTAAGGCCATAGAAACCTCAAGAAAGAGGAAAGGGAAGGCAATTGCTTCCACCTCTGAGTCATGGGAGATGGAGAGATTCATCTCAAGGGTCCATACCTCAGTAGTAGAGTATTTGACTGCACATCAAGAAATCCCTGAGATACCTCAAGGGATACATTTTTCTCCACATAATTATTGGGAGAAACTAAGGATAGGAGCACCAAAATTACTAGATCAAGCAACAGAGGCAAGGAAGAGACATAGAGGAGCCCAAGAATACCATTGGTCCTTCAAGAAAAAGGCGCCACCCTCACTAAGGTGGATTCATTCCTTAACTTCCTTGTTCTTATCTCTTTGTTTTTCGGTTTTATGCTATATGTTTGTCTATATTTTAAGTCTTTACTACTTGATCATTAGTATTTAGTAACTATGTCTTAAGGCTATGAATAATTCCATGAATCCTTCACCTCTCTTAAATGAAAAATGTTTCTAATACAAAAGAACAAAAAGTACATGAGTTTCGAATTCATCCTTGAAATTAGTTTAATTATATTGATGTGGTGGCAATACTTTTTGTTTTCTGAATGAATGCTTGAACAGTGCATATTTTTTATCTTGTTTTTTATGAATGTTAAGATTGTTGGCTCTTGAAAGAATGATGAACAAAGAGAAATGTTATTGATAATCTGAAAAAAATCATGAAATTGATTCTTGAAGCAAGAAAAAGTAGTGAATAAAAAGATTGCGGAAAAAAAACAAAAACAAAAACAAAAACAAAAACAAAAAAATAAAAGAAAAAGAAAAAGCAAGCAGAAAAAGCCAATAGCTCTTAAAACCAAAAGGCAAGGGTAAAAAGGATCCAAGGCTTTGAGCATCAATGGACAGGAGGGCCCAAGGACATAAATCCAGGCCTAAGCGGCTAAATCAAGCTGTCCCTAACCATGTGCTTGTGGTATGCAGGTCCAAGTGAAAAGCTTGAGACTGAGTGGTTAAAGTCGTGATCTAAAGCAAAAGAGTGTGCTTAAGAACTCTGGACACCTTTAATTGGGGACTTTAGCAAAGCTAAGTCACAATCTAAAAAGGTTCACCCAGTTATATGTCTGTGGCATTTATGTATCCGGTGGTAATACTGGAAAACAAAGTGCTTAGGGCCACGGCCAAGACTCATAAAGTAGTTGTGTTCAAGAATCAACATACTAAACTAGGAGAATCAATAACACTATCTGAATTCTAAGTTCCTATAGATGCCAATCATTCTAAACTTCAAAGGATAAAGTGAGATGCCAAAACTATTCAAAAGCAAAAAGCTACTAGTCCCGCTCATCTAATTAGAACTAAGCTTCATTGATATTTTGGAATTTATAGTATATTCTATTCTTTTTATCCTATTTGATTTTCAGTTGCTTGGGGACAAGCAACAATTTATGTTTGGTGTTGTGATGAGCGGATAATTTATACGCTTTTTGGCATTGTTTTTAGGAAGTTTTAGTAGGTTCTAGCTACTTTTTAGTATATTTTTATTAGTTTTTAGGCAAAATTCATATTTCTGGACTTTACTATGAGTTTGTGTGTTTTTCTATGATTTCAGGTTTTTTCTGGCTGAAATTGAGGGAGCTGAACACAAATCTGATTTAGGCTGAAAAAGGACTGCTGATGCTATTGGATTCTGACCTCCCTGCACTTGGAATGGATTTTCTGGAGCTACAGGAGTCCAAATGGCACGCTCTCAATTGGGTTCGAAAGTGGACATACAAGACTTTCCAGAAATATATAATAGTCCATACTTTGCGCGAAGATAGATGACGTAAACTGGCGTTTAACGCCAGTTCCATGTTGCAATCTAGCGTTCAGCGCCAGAAACAAGTTGCAAGTCTGGCGTTCAACTCCAAAAACAGCCCAGACACATGAGAAGCTTAAGTCTCAGCCTCAGCACATACCAAGTGGGCTCCAGAAGTGGATTTCTGCACTATTCATCTTAGTTTACTCATTTTCTGTAAACCTAGGTTACTAGTTTAGTATTTAAACAACTTTTAGAGATCTATTTTGTATCTCATGACATTTTTTAGATCTGAATTATATACCTTGTGATGGCATGAGTCTCTAAACTCCATTGTTGGGGTGAGGAGCTCTGCAGCGTCTCGATAAATTAATGCAATTATTTCTGTTTTCCATTCAAACACGTTTGTTCCTATCTAAGATGTTCATTCGCGCTTCACTATGAAGAAGGTGATGATCCGTGACACTCATCACCTTCCTCAATCCATGAACATGTGCCTGACAACCACCTCCGTTCTACATTAGATTGAATGAGTATCTCTTAGATTCCTTAATCAGAATCTTCGTGGTATAAGCTAGAATCCATTGGCAGCATCCTTGAGAATCCGGAAAGTCTAAACCTTGTATGTGGTATTTCAAGTAGGATTCTGGGATTGGATAATTGTGACGAGCTTCAAACTCGCGAGTGTTGGGCGTAGTGACAGACGCAAAAGGATCAATGGATCTCATTCCAACATGATCGAGAACCGACAAATGATTAGCCGTGCTATGACATAGCATTTGGACTATTTTCACTGAGAGGATGGGAAGTAGCCATTGACAACGATGATGTCCCTACATACAGCTTGCCATGGAAGGAGTCTTGCATGTTTGAAAGTGAGAAAGCATTATGTTACAGGGATTCAGAAGACAAAGCATCTCCAAAACTCCAACATATTCTCCATTACTGCGTAACAATTACTCCTTTTACACCTTTTTTTTTATCTTTTACAATTGAGGCTAAAGAATCCTATTGGTATCCTGACTAAGATTAATAAGATAACCATAGCTTGCTTCAAGCCAAAAATCTCCATGTGATTCGACCCTTACTCACGTAAGGTATTACTTGGATGACCCAGTGCACTTGCTGGTTAGTTGTGCGGATTGCAAAAGTGTGATTGCAATTTCGTGCACCAGTTACCGTACTTAATTAGATAGGATTGAAACTGAGTAGATGACTCTGTGAAAAGAGATTGGAATATATGATCTAATTCAACTTAGTAAAAACTCTTACACTGTTAATTCAGGACTAATGAAAAGTGCATTATACTTTTGGGATGAGACTTCTCATACTTTTTATACTCCATTTGGCATGATTACTCCTACTCTTCTAGATGTAGCTACTATAATTGGCTTACCTCCCTTGGAGAGAAAATTCTAACTACTACCAAGTTGACCACAAGAGTTGAGTATGCCATTGACATCTCTTCTACTACCTACCAGAGCTTTATTCTCATTAATAGAGGTCAAAATGAAGAGTTTGTTTCTGATGATGAGCATATAGCCTTCCTTCTCTATTGGTTGAGCGGAGTTATTTTCTGTGTCCAGAGTATTCAAGTTGAAGTCACTTATCTCCCATTAGCCATTATTTTAGCCGAAGGTGGGAGGTTGTGTTTAGCCAAATTGTTCCTGGCTCGACTATATCTGTAAAACTCGAATAATTAATAAATAATTAGCTCATAAATTAATATTTATTCTAGAAAAATAAAAAATTGAATCTTATAGTTTAATATGATAGAGCTAATTAAACAATAATTTTGACATTAATTTTAAAGAATTGTCCCAAAGTTAGGCCGAACGGATCAAACCAGTCGAACCGGACCCAAAACAGGCCCATAGACCCAACTAACCCACTTAATCTAATGAGCTTCAGCTCATTTTCTCTTCCTCTTTCAGCTTTCATGCTGAAACCATACATGCAAGGGAAGAACATCTTCCAAATGTCACAAACCTTCATTTGATAATCAAATTGCTATAACTTTCACTCCGAACTCCGATCGCTGCACCGTTTGCGGTCACGCGACTGCAGCGTCGAACTCTACAAAGTCCAATACGTTGTAAGGTATGAAAGTCACATTTTCTTTCTCAATTTATTCCTTCCCAGTTTCAAAATTAATGAGCAATTATGTTGAAAATTGTTTAATTTCGGCGTTTAAGTTCGAATTAGCTTGCAAATTTTGTTGGGTGTGGCTCAGTTGAGCTATGAACAAGGTAAGAATCCTAACCCTCTTGTGAAATTTTTGATATTTTGAGTTTAGAGATTAATTATAGTGATATGTGTGGTTTAGATTGAATATTGTTGGTAACAAAATTAATTGGAGGTCAAAACTTGTGATGTTAGAGCTTAATTGAGGTCTTGGAAGCTTGGAGTGCATTTTTATGCTGGAAAATCTATTTTGGAGGTGTTGAGCCTTGAGAGCTTGAGGAAAAAGTGAATTGGAAATGTTCCGGGTTTTATCGGGTTATCGACCAAGGTATGGTTTCGATTTCTCGTATCTAAAATGCAATGTAATGTGAACTTAGATTAGTGACTCTAGGATAGGAATTGAATTTGTGATGTGGTTGATTGGTTGAAATGGATTGTATTGATTATGTGGTTGTTGGTTTTGGAGGGTGTGATTGATGTCTTTATTGATTATGCATGTGATTTGTATATGATGATGATTGGTATGTATAAAGGTTGATTTGAAGTTGATATTGAACTTGATATGGATATTTGATGATGTATATTGAATATTGTGGAATTGGAAGTATTAGGTTAGAATTTCATGAAAATAGAGAATTCGTAGGATCATGAATGTGAATTGTATATTGTTGAAATTAAAATATTTAGTTGAGATTTATGAAAGATGCTGAATTGGAAGGGTTTGGGTTAATTTTTAAAAGGTTTGAAATTGGTATATTTTGAAAATAGAGATTTTGTAAAGTTTTACAAGAACTATGATTTTGACCAATTTTGGTAGAGTATAACTTGATCTCCGAACCTTCGATTTGTATCAAACCTGTTTAGAAAGAAAATTTGGTTCGAGATGTTTATGTCGTTCAAAGAACGGAGGAGAAATGTTTTAAAACGAGAAAGTTATGCGCAATCAAAGTTTTTGGTACAAAATTAAAAATTCTGGACTTAGCAGCTTTTTGAACTTCTGCTATGCATGCGTATGCAAGGGACACACGCGATGCGACCAGTGGCTATGGCCCAGAGGTCTCGCGTATGCGGGGTGTGTGTCGCATACGCGAGAATGGCATTTTACTTGGTTGCGTACGCGACATATGGCATGCAACACGAGCAATCAATTCAGGTTGAGGAGCTCGTGTATGCAAACCAGTGATGTGTACGTGAGAAGTCCAGTTTTGCCAGGGTGCGCATGCGAAAGGGGGCACACAACGCGAGCATATGCTACGAGCTATGCTCCTCGCTTAAGCGATCCCCTATTTTCCTAAAACTATGATTTTGATTTTTTTTAAACACATTCCTCCCGCTTTCAAAACCCTATTTTCTCTTGTTTAAAGCCTAGTAGGTGGATTTTTGGGTAATGAAGCATAGAAAGGACTGTGAGAAAGGTAACTTATTGATGAAGAAAGATGGAAATTAATGATAAATCATGTTTGATATTGATCATAAGAGTTTACTGATGATGATAGTGGAAGTGTTGTTTATGATATGGGTGGGATGGCTGTGTTGGTAATGAATTGTGGCTGATTATAAATTATGCTATGAGCTGGATGGCTATATTGATATTGAATTTTGGCTGTGTTGGTAATGAATTATTGATTGATAATATGATTGTTGCAATTTTAAATATCTGAGATACGAGTTTTCCTGAGTTAAAGCAGTGGCTAGTCACCACGTGCTCCAGATTGAGACTCGATACTCTGCTGATCGTATGTCGTAAGTGTGGCCGAACACTGTAAAAGTTTCGGATGAGCTCACCCCGTGGATAAACACCAGTGTGGGTGTTATATGATTAAGGTTGAGAATTACTTGAGTTGGGGATGCACGACAAAGGGACAGTCCAATGGTTAGCTACCAGGAATTGTCGGGTTGGCTTTATAACCGATATATGAGACTCATCAGCCAATAGGACAGGCATGCATTGTATGCATCTATATGTTTGTTTGGTATGCCTTGTTTGGATTGCCTAAGTGATTACATAAACTATTTGCTACCTGTTTAATTGTTGTATATGCTTTATGTCTGTGATTTTCTTGTATGTAATAATTGTGTTTATAACATTTAATTTCGGTGGTGGTTGGGAGTCGAAAGAATTGGAAATGGGAGTTTTAGATAGAATGAAGATCCTTAGCTAGTTATCTGATTTATTTTATTGTTTAGTTATGTTTATAAGATTTTAATTATATGTCAGAAGTTCTAGGATTGCTTTTGACTTTTTCGGGACATTATATGTTAGATATGTAGGCACTGTTACCATGCTGAGAACCTCTGGTTCTCACCGCATATATATTTTGTGGTTTTCAGATGCAGGATGTGAGGTACCTCGTTGAGGCATGCTGGAAGCTTCTGATAGCGAAGATTTCTGTTTCTTTTGGAGCTTTATTTTGGTTATATGTATATATGTAGATACTTATTATCTCCATTAGTATGTATGCTCTCTGGCCGGTTTATCTTTCGAGTCTTGAGCTTTGTTATCTGTATTTTGGAACTCTTCTGTATATATCACGTTAGCTTACTCTTACCTTGTTTCGCTTATGTTGTCGCTTCGTGGGTGCTACGCTTTTTGTTTTAATGCTTTCATTTTTTTAACTTTTCTTTAAAGGCTCCTATAAATCTTTTTAACTATATAATTTTACTTTTAGAGGTCGTAATACCTCACCATCTCTAACTTATGACTTAAGCGTAAGATTTTGTGTGATTGGGTGTTATATTATGGTATCAGAGCAGTTCGTTCCTGTAGAGCCTGAGGGATGGACTGGCTATGCTTCTGTGCATTTTCTATGTGTGTGTCTATGTGCTATTAGGATATTGATATAATAATTTATGTAGGTCTAGAATTTTCTCAAAGGAATTTCGTTGCAAGTATAGTACAAACCAACAATTAATCCTCAAATCAAAGTTTAATTTGTTTGTCACAAGTACAAACCCCAATAAAAACCGAGAGTATTAGTCCCAGGTCGTTCTCCCTAGGAATTGCATTTGAGTGCTCAATTATTGGCTATGAAGGAACAAGGGGGTTTTGATGGTAATTGACAAAAAAATTAAAAGGAAAGAAAGTAAATAAGCATGCGAAGAATTAAATGAAAAAAGGACTCTTGGCAAAGGTTGGGGAATTGAGGTCACTATCCTTGTCTAATAACCATATATTAACAATTATGAGAGGCCAAACCCATCAAGTCTACTTCTATGCTTGAAGTACATCAAATAGGATTGATCAACATCAACCCATAAGTCCCAACCTAACTACTAATTAACTTAGTAGTGGACTAGTGTTAATGGGTATCAAAGTGACCAATAAGGATTCCCAAATCACCAATCCAATTAGACCCAATGACTCAAGGTCACTCAATTCCCTTAGCCTAGGCCAAGAGTATAAAAAAAACTACTCCATAACAAGTGAAAATATTTTGTAAAACACTTAGAGTGTAATAAAGGCAAACATCATAAAATGAAAGAATTAATAAAAACTATAACTAACCCAAGTAAGAGATCAACAATAGCAACTAAAACAAACATAAAAAGACATGGAAACATAAAATTGTATTAAAAGAGAATTGAAATTGAAAAGAGAGTTCATAAACTAACTTGGAAAAATAAAAAAATTAACAAGAAAAACTAAGAGGATTAAGATAATAGAACAAGGGAATGTAAAGAAAATTGAACGAAAGCAAGAATTAAAACTTAGATCTAAGAAAATTTGACCTAAATTACCCTAAATTCTAGAGAGAAGTTAGATCTTCTGGCTAAAAACTAAACTATGACTACTTGGCTCATCCCCCCCAATCCTTGGGTTCAATTGCATCAGAAAATGAGTTGGATCTGGGCATGGATGGTTCAGAAATCGCTCCCAACGTATTGCCTTTAAGTTGGTCACGTGCTACTTGTCACGTATACGCATGGGTCACGCGTATGCGTTGCTTGGCAGATTTCTTTCCCTCGCGCACGCGTGGACCACGTACACGCGTCGCTATGAATTCTGCAAATATCTATTTCTTCATGAATTCTCCACTTTGCATGCTTTTCTTTTCACTTCTTCCACCCAACCTTCCCTTTATGAACCTGAAATCACTCAACAAACATATCAAGGCATCGAATGGAATTAAAGTGAATTAAAATTAGCAATTTAAAGGCCTAAAAAGCATGTTTTCACTCTTAAGCACAAATTAAGAGACATTCATAAACTATGCTATTTCATTGAATAAATGTGAGATAAGTTGATAAAATTTCCTAAATTTAACACAAGATAAACTACAAAATTAGAGTTTATCAAACCTCCTCACACTTAAACTAAGTATGTCCTTATGCTAAGAATAAAGAAAGACAAGAAATGGGGTATGAACATTTATTTAATGCAATCTATCTATATGAATGCAACTAAATGCAAAATGCTTCTACCTACTTGGTTAAAAGTAAATCAATCTCCAAGAACAAATATGAACATGTAGGGCTAACATAGTATGATGATTCATGAATTTCACCAATTCAAATATCAAAATAAAATATAAACAAACTTGCAAGAAGAAAGTTCATAAAAGCATGGAACAAGGAATCGAACCCTCACCGAAAGTGTATCCGCTCTAGTCGCTCAAGTGTATAGGATTGATTCGCTCAATTATCCTCTAATAATGCTTTTCAAGATTTATTTTTCATCTAACAATCAACAATTATTCAATGCATGCATACATTTATCATGAGGGCTTATCTATAGGTTGTAATGGGGCTAGGGTAAAGGTAAGGATGCATATGGTCAAGTGAGCTTGAAATTTGAATCTTTGATTAACCTAAGCTCTCACCTAACACACATAACAACCTATATAATTCAAATACAAAACCTAACTCTCCATTCTTCACTTTTCCACACACTTATGCATTCTTTTCTTTTCATATCACATATGCATTTTCATTATTACTTAAATTTTGGGCATTTTCTCCCCTTTTTATTGCTTTCTTTTTCTCTTTTTTTTATTTTTATATATATTTTCTCTTTTTGTATTATTATTTTTTTCTTTCCACAATAAAATATATACAAGAATATCAATGCATATGGTTTAAACATTTAATGCATGAGTATATACTAAATTCCTAAGATTTTGAACAAAAATACAAAACTACACTTTTATCTCAACCAATGTTTTCAAGTTTTCCCAAACTTAAATGATACACACTCTCACTAGTCTAAGCTAATCAAAGATCCAAATTAAGGACATTATTATTTTTTGCTTTAAGGCTGGTAACGTGCTAAATTTAAGAACAAATGGGTCAAATAGGCTCAAAATTGGCTAACAATGGTAGATAAAAGGTAAGGTTATTTGGGTAAGTGAGCTAATTGAAATGAAGGCCTCAATCACATAAATGCATTCATACACAAAATAATAGATATAAAGAATCAAACAAATTAAAGATTATAATCATAGAAAGAGGATAATACACACAAGAATGAAAATAGTGGTTATATGATGTAACCAAACAATTAGACTCAAAGCTCACATGCTTATGTATTCTTAGCTCAAAAATCATGTTCTAAAATTAATTCCTTCAAGCAAGTTCAACAAACATTTTTAATTCAAATTGGTAGGGTGCCCTAAAATAGTTTTCTTGAAAAAGAAATCATCACTTCAACCAAGTAGTCCTAGCAAGAAAGAAGTGGTAAAATATGTATAGATTCTAACTAACATGCAATCTATCATGCAATGCAACAACTAACTAACAAAGAGAATTGAGCATTGGTGTTGGAAAAGGAAATAGTTACCCACGGAAGTCGGTCATCGACCTCCCCACACTTAAAGATTGCACCGTTGTCGGTGCATGCAAAGATGAGCAAAATGGATTAGGATGGGTTGTTACAACTGATGAGCTCCTTCAAAAGATTACGTGGAGAAACTTGTTGTTCGCCCCATTTAGAAGCTTTTCCTTTCCCTTCTTGGTAGCCAGCGTGAAAAGGGAGAAAAGACAGAAGATTAAGCCCAAAAACAAAGACATCAAAGCAAATAGAACATAGGTGGGGGCTAATACCGAATAAAAGTGGGATTCTCAACTACATGATAGCTACAACATGTAAGTGAGAAAGTAATATAAGCAAAGGGCATATCAACTAACAATTGATGCAAGAGTAAAATCAAAGAATAAGTAAATGGCATGATGAAAGCTCTTGAAAGCATCAAGGTCAAACAAGAATTTACACAAGTAAGATTAGTTATAAGCATCAGAGATTTCGGTCCCATCCTAACTCAATGATAATGAAGCACAAAACAAAGAATAATGAGTTAGAAGGGATTAAATCACTAATCTTGTGTACGGAACAAAAATTTCAATTCATGCAAAATAAGTAATGAAGCACCAAAATGATCCAAGAAATTCTCAACAGTTGAGTAGAAAAATTTAACACCAATAGTAAAATAGCAAACTCAAGAAGGAAAATAAGAATAATCTACAAAAATAACGTTAAAATGTAATGAATGAAAGTATGCAAATGCGATGGACAAAAGAAAATGAAAGATGAGAAAAATGAGAAGTAAAACATTGAAAAGAGGGAGAAGAAGAAAGTAAGAAAGGAAGAAGAAAGAAGAAGAAAAGAAAAAAAAAAACAGGGCAGCTGAGGCTGAGGGCGCGAAGGCGACGCGCATGCATGGGTCATGCGTGCGCGTGATAAGGAGGAAAAGACATGTGACGCGTACGCGTCCATCATGCTTACGCGTGAAATGAAGAAAAAGGTACCGACACATACGCGTGAGGGCTTTTCGTGCCCAGCGCACAATGCCTGCATGGTTCTAGCACAACTCTCTGTTTTGGAACCATGCAGCAGCACTAATTCATCATGGTTTTCGCATGATCAAAATTGAGACGTCGACATGTACGCATGGGTCACGCGTACGCGTGACAACTCTTTTTTTTAGGGAAGCATAAAAACAGAACAAAATTATCTCAACCACTATATGCATTCTTAGAACTAACCAAAAGTCAAAATTAATAGAATTACTAACTTCTAAAAACTATGCAAACATGCAACTAATTAAGCAATTTAAACCAAACATGCAATTCAAAAATAACTATTCTAATCAAACATGAATCTAACAAGCAACCTAGAAATCAAAGTAATATATACAAGAGTGTAAAGAAAAAGAAAATTACCTAAAAATAGCAATTCAATTCATTCATTGATTATATCTACAAAAGAAATGAAAAGAGTTTACTATGATGAAGTGTCTCCCATCTAACACTTTTGTTTAAAGTCTTTAAGTTTAACAATTGGAGATGTTCTTACTATGGTGACTCACTTAAATTCTTTCTTAAATCCCTACCAATATTTGCATTTTCAATAGCCTCTCATAAATAAAAGATATGCATGCAAGTATTGGGAAAAACTAGAATTTGTCATGTAATGTGTCAAGGATGCATTTTTCACAGTGCGTGTAGAAATTCAAACCATAATAGAAAGTGCGAAATGAATAATGATTATAGTTGGATACGGTTGGATTTTGGGGGTTAAAAGTTTCTTGTACAATTGGACAGCAACGATATGCAAATGGCTTAGAATCGGCAACAATGGAAGGAGTGCATGTTTGACTATTTAAAATTAATCCCTAAGAAATGAACTATTAAAAAGTGAATAAACAAAAGTTTTGTATCTTATTAATAATATAATTTGTGCAGAAGATAGGTCTATAAGTAACATTTTGTTTTTACTTTTAATTAAAAAATTAAATATAAAATAATTTATTTATAAATTATTATCAATATAAATTCTTATGTTTTAAATTTTATTTTTAAAAGATCTTAATTAAGTTATTTATTCAAACTCACCCAATATGATAGTAAATTAAAACAATGCAAAACCAAGCACTATCCTCTTCTTGTGTTTCCATAAAATTCAAATTGGGTCTTATCAGTTTCAATATAGGAAGAAAACTTAAAGAGGGTATCAAATAATGATTACAAAATCTTCAAAAGCTTTATTTATGTAGAGTATTGTAACCAACGTGGCCTGCAAATAGTTTTTATATAATGTTAGCCGCACATTGTTTGTGAAGAATTAGTTATCAGTTGGAATTTGGAAAAAGTATATTATAATTTTTGATGGTCTAAGATTTTTTATAAATTATGGCTATTTAAATTTTGAATCAATGACTAAAATTTAAAATTTTTATTAATTATAAAATAATTATATTTATATTTAAATAATTTAAAAAATAATTTTATTTTAAATTTTTATTTTTATTCTTTTTTACAACACTCCAAACATCAATAAGTTACCGTCAAAAAAATTCTTACACCGGTCATTATTTAGAAGTTAGGTTTATCTCCTTACTTTAAATTTCATTCAAAGAACCATGCCACCATCCTACTCCACTGTCTCATCAGAGCACTAACTCAGCATCTTTGCCGTAGATCTTTTTCGCTCATTATCACTCCCTGTCAGTAGTACCTCACATACTTCTTGCCCTCTCCCTTGCTGGCATTGCAGCGTTAGCAAAGGAAACCATGACATCAGTTTTTACCGCCCAACTTCAGGATTTCTAAGGAAGAGTTTCAGGAAGGAGAAGATATCCAAGTTCATAAGAGCGTGTTAGATCGAAAATATAAAAGAGAGACAATGATTTGGTTCGAAGTTTGAATGCATAACAAGAAGAACAATTTCACAAAAAAAAGGGAGAGCAAGGATAGTGTTGGTGCTACCATTAATGGTGGTGTTGATATTTTTGTAGTGGTAGAAGTAAGTATTATGATGGAAGATGTTTAATTGAAGGAAAGATAAAGAAAAGGATAGTATAGACATTTTATAAGATCATTTTATATTTTTTTACACGAATCATTAAGATCTAAAATTCTAGTTGGTCCATTTGAAGTCATTCCCCATAAATGATTATAAAGCTTATCAGAATCTAAGCTAATAGCATAAACTGTTGTTCACCAAAAATGATAAATTTTTCCACTCTTTAACATCTAGCTTTCACCAAGAAAATGATAAAAAATAAGTGAATGATATCTCATTATTTGTTTTTAATAGGACGTCAAAATGAGCTAAATTTATTGGATCATTCTATTTATCTATTTAAATAAGTAAATTTTTATCTTTAAAATGATGTTCATTTAAATTTTAGATTAAATAGATTACTGAGTTTGATTAACCCAAAAAAATAATGGACTAAATAGTCATTTCGTTTAATTTTATGACTTTTTTTTAAAAATTAGTATTTTTAACATTTTTTATTCAATATGAAAATCCAACTTATCGACTAAAAAATTTTGTTTTAATTTTTTCATTCAAAAGTGACTTTTGTTCAAAATATTTTTTTTAAAAAAAAAGAGTAAAGAACAAATAGGTCCCTAACCTTTTTTTTCGTGGACATTTTCATCCTCAAGGAAGGAAAAATACATTCAAATCCCTCACCCTCGAAAAATGTGGACATTTCAACCCTTTCGTTTAATTCAGGCGTTTGGACTAGACGGAAAACGCTGATCTGGCAGAGGTGGCGCTAACTTGGCCGTTACGGAGCCCACGTGGCAGGCAGCTTTTCGTAATAGGACATATAAGTCCCCGGAGATAAAAACGATGCTGTTTTGTGACCTCTCCCAATCTTTCAAATTTTTCTGCCCTAATCCCTCATCTGCACAGAAAGGGCGAAGTGGGTGTTGTGGGGAGTGGAAGAAGAAAGGAAATTCTTCCTTCCATAGCATCTGAAGGAGTATCATCAAGCTGGAGAAGAAGTGGAGGTCAGTTTGACTCGAGCTCGCATCCTAAAAGACATTGATAACAGTAGGGATCTTGCCCAAAATTCAGTATTGGGATTGGTTGCCGTTGGCATCCGCTTGCCTTCTTCTGGGGTGCTTGACAGAACTGATGTCGGTGGTTGACTACCATTGTCACTTCTTACTCGTTCATGGATCCCAACCAATTGAGGCTTTGCCTCTACCACCGCACCTTTAAGAAGTGTATAAACAAATATTAAAATTTTGAAATGAATAAGAACACACCAATTATTGGAACCAAATTAAAGTCCAAAAGGTTAACTAAAGACTTTTTATTTATATGAGCTACAGTAGCTGCCAGCTGAGTTAACACATCAGAGTAATATACCTAGTTACCAACCCTAGAAAAAAAATATCATTTTCATTGATCATTGATCGTATCCCTTTGCCAAATAGCACCTAAGGCCAACACTTCAATTGAGGCCATCCAGAAGCATTTTGAACATAAACAACTGAAACTTGACAAGCAAGTATGGATTTTTATTTTTTTATTTTTTTATAAAAAGAGCTTATAACAAACACACAACTGAAACAAAGGGGAAACCAGAAACTCAGAAGAACTATTCAATCCCTTCACGTGTGTTAATTTTGTTTAAAGTATAAAATCTCCATTCCAAATCAATGGTGGAATAAGACTAATTACGGTAAAGTTAGATTGAAAGCATTTAGTTTGATGTTCTTCTCTGATAACCATAACTCTGTCGTATATAAACCAAAGATAACAAGCATAAACCTTTTTAGAGATATAATAGATACCTGTGGGTAAATCCTTTTTATCCTTACGATTCCTCCTGCTGCCATGCCTCCCTTGTTGCGGCTCAGCATCTTTCACCGGATTATATTCCTCGCTGTTATTCAGAAATTGGGGCGGCCCTGCAACCTCCCATCAAGTTTACACAAACACCCAAACTTCAACAATACCAAACAAAATTGAAGATAATGACTTAACTATAGAAAAAAAATGTTTATTATTATTTAATTTCTAAAATTTCAGAAATAGAGAATTGTGGACGAAGCAAAAAGACTGGAACTTGGATGGGAGTGTTTACTTCGGAGAATGCATCGAATGTAGAAGGAAGACCGCAAGCAGAGGAAGGTTGGGGGCGGTCGAAGATGGATCGGTTGCCCAATGATGGGTGGGACGCCGCTGAGGGTTCGACAGTGACGACATCGTGGTGGGCGGCGGCGTCGTCGTCGGAAGAAGAATCATGGAAGTGGGGGTGATCATCTTCTTCGGCAGAAGAGTAGCCTTGTATGAGAGACAAGCTCATTTTAAAGAAAGGTTGCAGCTTCTGAGCGTAAAAAAGAAAGGTAATGAAGCGGCGTCGTTTTTGTCTCCAGGGACTTATATGTCTTGTTACAAAAAGCTCCCTGCCACGTGGGCTCCGTAACGGCCAGGTAAGCGCCACCTCTGCCAGATCAGCGTTTTCCGTCCAGCCCAAACGCCTGAATTAAAAGGAAGGATTGAAATATCCACATTTTTCGGGGGTGAGGGACTTGAATGTATTTTCCTTTCCTTGAGGACAAAAATGTCCGCAAAAGAAATGGTCAGGGACTTATTTGTCCTTTACTCTAAAAAAAATTAAACAGACCAGCTCATTTAACTCGTTAGGCTGGTCATAAACAGTCCAAATTAAAAAGCCACGATCCATAAATAAAGTGAATCTACACAGACTAGCTCATATAACTCGTAAGTTTAAGCGGACTAAGTCTAAATGAGTTCCAAACCCTTTTGACAACCCAAGTTTTTAACTTGCTTGGTATATGTGGCAGATGGAAAAGCATATCACATATATCAATTTCTCCAAATGGGAGTGTTAGTACAAATTCCAACTTATTGGAAAATTCGACTAGGATGTTTACCGACTCATATGTATTAAATTGAAAAGATCCAAGATGAAATCAGTTGATCATGCATAGTCAAACTGTCGACGATGTAAGGACTCGGCATGAGAAAACAAAACTCTGATTATATGGAGCATCAAGTGTGGAGAATGATCGGTCGAAAGATTTTTAATAGGTGGAAAACAGGCCGAAAAGCAGCTATTGTTTTTCTCATACAATAAGACTTTTGTTTGACCCTCAAGTTGAGTTGAGAACAGGGGTACGGATTTTAAGAAGCAAACTGAAGAGAGAACGTGAGACTTGGAGACTAAGGTAAGGGAAGATGTGGGATAGCAAACTTGGATATCATGATTCTTCATGGTCAAGGCAAGGTCGTGGCTTGAGAAAAAAGAGAAAGCTTGATCGTGGGAAGAGAAAAATCTGCAAGCCTATACTCATGGTCTACAAATAGAAGAAGTTCAAAAGGGATGGGGGACTTCATAAACTCTTCATCATTACACCAAATTTTACAAAATTTCCAGTCACACTAACATAATAGAAGTCAATGGAGTGTAAGTGTATATAAGTGTCTGCAGTCCACTTTTAATTTCATTTTTATTTCTTTTGTGTTTTCCTTTCTTTTATTCTTTTTATTCTTTCTTTTTTCTGTTAATTTATTTTATTTTACTTTTCTTTTTCTTCCTCTCTTTAAGTATTTGCTTTCTTTTAAATTTCAATTATACTTTGCCATATAATTAAAGCTTTCATTTCTTTTACATACTTACTTTATTTGTTACAATTTGTCACAAGTATGTCGACACAAACACTAACTAATTTTCGAGTCGAGCCTACTCTTTTTCAAAGAAGTCGTATCTACTCCCCAAACTGAAATCTTGATATAAGCTTGATCCGATATCTTGTCGAGGTTGTCAAAATCAAGTGAAGCAAATTGGCACACCCGGTGGGACTCTGGTAGGGGAGGCAAACAGGCTAGCTCGTCCCACCCCACCAAAAGCCCGCCCCGCCCCGCCTAATGGCGGGTTGGCGGGCTAAGCCCGCCAATTCTTTTTTTAATTAATTTTTTTATTAATAAACTATTAAATATTAAACAATATATATAACATCACAACTATTTCAATAAATTTATAATTAATTTCTAAAGACATAAAAAAATTACAATTTCTAAATTCACAAACATTAAAGTCTTTCTAATTCTAAATATGTAATAAATATAATCATCAACCAATTTTTTGAAACAAAATAATAAAACTAAAATTGTAAAAAAAAATAAAACAAAAATTGTCCAAAATATATAAATAAATATCTTCAAGACTCTAATCAATCAAACATAGAACATAATCCAAATTATAACTTAGAACATCTTCAATTATCATCTTCAATTACAAAAAAATAATGGGCCTGCCGGAGAAGCCCGTCCTGCCCTGCTGAAAGCCGCCAAAGCCTGTGGATTAGGCAATGCGGGTTAGACAGGCTTTTCAATTATGAAGGTTTTAAATTTTTAACCCGGTCCGCCTTTTTTGGTGAGTTACGCGGGCCAACCTGATGGGTTTTGGCCTGTTTGCCACCTTTAGACTCTAGGTTAAGTAACGTGTCAAATTTTGCATGCAATTATGCAATAGCAAATTAAAAATGTCTAATAGAGCCTTTACTTTAACGAATATGTCAAATAATGAAAATGGTGAAAACACAAGAGGTTCAGAGGCAGAGGTTGCCCATCAAATCGGAGGACCCTGTGATCACAAAGGAAATTCCTTCAACTGTGCCCAGTACATGACCTCCATATGGATTGCCTCCAAATTACTCTGCACCAATAGAAAATCCTAACATGGGATTTATGGGAGGTACGACCAATACAAGGAATAATCTCTTGTATAACTTGATACCTCCTGCAGGTTACCCTCCAGTGGCTATATCGACTCACTATAATCCTAATGTGAAAAATTATAATGCTTGTCAATATTTGTTGAGCAATCCCCCATATTTAGTGTCAATGCCTATGTCCTTGCAACCTAACATGGTAATGCCAAATGTTGGTTTGACACAAGGTACATGGGCGATCCCAGTAAAGTTTTCAGCTAGTAGAGGATGTGCCTTCATATTTTCAGAAATGTCGAGGCAAGTTCCTGTCAGAATAATGTCTCCTAACACGGTTAAGTCCTTGCCTGTGTTTAGAAAATAAATTGAGGATAACCATCACGACTTAGTCAATATGCTTACACAGCAGATGGCTACAATTTTAAATCCTGTAATGGAAAATAATAATATAAGAATAGAGCATATAGCTCGACGTGTCAATGATATTGCAGGAGTAATCAATTAATCGTTTGTACCATCAATAGGTGGAATGCTTATTAATAATCCTCTGTAATGTTAAATAGAGGAGATGATTTAAATAGAATTTTAAATGAAGCAAGAGTAAACAATGCTGCTTAAGCCTATGGTCAAAATATAACTATGAATAGAGCAAGGTTAAATATAGGGGTAACAAATCAACCTTATTTTATATCTTCATCTTCAGATTATGTTTTGCAAGCTAAACTCCCTAAGGGAGTCAAAACTCCCAAATCACTCACTAAATTTGCAGGGGAAAGCGAAGAATCGATGGTCGAGTATATAGCTTGACATATAGTCGAGATAGGTGAGCTAGCTAACAATGAGTATTTGAAAATGAGATACTTACCTCTTCTCTAACAAAAAATGTCTTCACTTGATTTTCAAACTTGCAACCTAACTTGATCCATAGTTGAACTCAATTAGGGAGAAGTTTTCATGTTCAATTCTTTAGAGGCGAAATGAAAGTAACTTTATCTGATTTATTCACAGTAAAGAGAGAAAAATGGAGTCGATCAACGACTACTTGATACGATTCAATAATATGAAAAACAAATATTTCACTCCTATTCCTGAACCTGAAGTAGTCAAGATGGCCATAAATAGTCTCAACTTTAATATTTAAAAAAATTAGTAAATCAACAATTTTTAGACTTGTCTCAGCCAGCTGATAAAGTACAATAAATTGAAAAATTAAATAAAAAAAGAGGAACTTGAGTCAAGTGAAAGAAAACCTTTCTTTAATAAGAAGGTGAATTATGTCAATTGTATGAGCGAGGAAGAGTCAAACAATGAATTTGCCTTTGCTGCAAAATTAAAAGATAGACCTCCATATGTGTGTTGATCTCTTAATCCAGCTGCATACAAAACTCCTTTGTCAAGGAAGAAGTTACTCTTTCGATTTCACAAAAGGTGAACAAATTTTTGACATGTTATTAAAGGATAAAAAACTTGTACTACCTGAAGAAAAGAGAATGCCATCTGTTTATGAAATTAGAAATAATTTTTTTTGTAAATTTCATAAAGCCTCTGGATGTTATACTAAAAATTGTGTACGTTTCAGAGACTTGATATAGAAGGCTATTGAAGATGGTCAACTAAAGTTTGCAGAGAAACTTGAAATGAAAGAGGACTTCGATCTTTTCCAGGTCACATTAAACTTTGCTAAAACAAAGAAAATAACTTTCTCAATTATCATGGCCTCTGTCGAGCCTATGAAAAAAGATGATCAGTTCAAACTCGACATATTCGAAGCAGAAAGACAATAGGAGAGGACTTGTTGAATTTTTTGCTAAGGCAAAAGGAAGAAGAAGGGAACATTGCTAAATGCCCTCGATGCTGCGCTTTGTTCGATGCATCAGGTGCCAAGGCTTTCGACTCTTACAAAAAGAGTAAAGAGTGGGTTTATCAAGAAGACATGGGGCAAGCCCAATTAAAGCAGGGGGTAAGAGTTGATACTCTTCTGCTGCTCCTATCAAACAGCAGATGGGTACTATTATCACAATTGATTAGAAATCCCAAGAGATGTCAAATCGAACTAGATTCCCTCCCTCTAGTGTGTCAAATAACAAATGGGCACAAAATAATATTCCGAACTACTCGAAAAATTACATTTTCAACATTCCTAGAGGAGGTTTTGAAAGTTGAGCTGGAAACCAGAAAAGAGGTGTTTCTCGACAAGGGGCAAGCAGAAAAGGTGGTGGATAATTGTTCTTTTGAATTTGAATGGATTTGAGACAAAAGACAAAGGCATTAAGCCATAAAAGCATAAAGGCCACATGTTCACTATCAGTCATGGGATCACCCTCGAATCCCATATTGTTCTGAATAAAGCCCGACACAAAAGTCGAGTCAAAATTGATGTCGAAAACATCATCGGGATATTCGGTAGCCCATGACACACATTCTCTGTTGGAGGCTATGCCAGTCAAAGCAAAAACCTCCATCAAAGTTGGTCCCATCATTCCATAAGGAAAATGGAAGTTATTGATAGCAGAGTACCAAAAGTATAAACTAGCTCGTAAGACGGGTGTAGTATAAGAGAGGTTGAAGGTAGCTAGTTTTAGAGCATAAACAATCCCTAGTGATTTCCATGTAGTTTTATAGGTCGGGGCCAACCTCGACATCTAAGTCGAAATAAGAGAACTAAATTCCTTTGGAGAGGCAGTCCTAAAGACCCGACTAGCGAAATAATAAGCCCTAATATTTTTGCAAAAAGTTAGATGTAAATGCTCAGGGAGAGATGGAAAGAAAGAAGAGATAGACTCAACTTGTTCTTGAGTAGAAAAAGGCCCTAAAAATGAATACAAATGGCTAGTAACCTTGAAGGGAAGTAGTTTCAATGTTCGAATTGGGGGCTCTCAAGCTCCCATCTTCGTTGTAGAATTGTGTCACATCAGCCATTAAGGTAGGAGGAGGGATGATTTGAACATTATCGTCTTCTTCACCATGTAGGGAGGTAGTTGGGTAGTTGGTGCCACACCAGATGCAGAGGTTGCCGCAGTAGTTGTAATGGCCGGAAAAGAAGAAGAAGCGGAAGCCATGGTTGTAAGAGTAATGGTGGAAGCAATAGTAGCGGAAACGATTGCAGAAATAGAAGAGGTGATAATAATAGAAGGTGAAGCAGATCGCTAATGAGTTGATTGTAAATCCATAAGAATGGAAATGGTTGAAAGAGATTTTGAAGAAGAAGCCAATTGCTATTAAAGAAATGAGAAGTAAATGGTGGAGATAGTAAAAATGATGAGGTAATAGTACCTTTTTTTGAAGGGAGATGGTTAGTTTTTTAACTTCAAAGCCCATTAAAAGTCTAGGGAAGACGTTACACATTCTCCGAAAAAATGCACGAACCATTTCAAAAACTGTATAACTATCTTTTTAAATTGTGAAATTTAAATTTGGCTTATGACTAGCACGTGATTAATAAACTTATTATTTCAATTCCTAAATGATAAGTTTTGAGGAAAAATTTATTAGTACGAATTTTAACCTGTTAGAAAATTTGACTAGGATGTTTACCGACTAATATGTATTAAGTCGAAAAGATCCGGGACGAAATCAGTTGACCACACATGGTCGAAATGTCAACAGAATAAGGACTCAACATGAGGAAACAAAACTCTGATTATGCGGAGAGTCAAGCGTGGAGAATGATCGGAGTCGAAGCTAGAGCAATTCTAATAATTCGAACAATAAGACTTTTGTTTTACGCTCAAGCTGAGTCGAGAATAGGGGTGTAGATTTTGAGGAGCAAACTGAAGAGAGAATGTGGGACTTAGAGATCAAGGTAAGAGAAGAAATGGGATGACAAACTTGGATGTCAAGATTCTTCATGGTCAAAACAAGGTTGTGACCTGAGAAAAAGGAAGAAACTAGATCGTGGGAAGAGGAAAATCTGCAAGCCTATCCTCATGGTAGGAGAAGTTCAGAAGGAATAGGGGACTTCAATCTAAACACTTTATCATCACACCAAACTCTATAAAATTCCTAATCATACTGATGCAACAAAAGTCAATAGAGTGCAAGTACATGTGAGTGTTTGAAGTCCACTTTTAATTTAATTTATTTCTTGTTTTCTTGTATTTTCCTTTCTTCTATTCTTTTTGTTCTTTTTTTTTCTATTAATTTATTTATATTTTACTTTTCTTTGAGTATTTTTTCTTTCTCTCTTCAAGTATTTACTTTCTTTTAAATTTTAATTTTATTCTGCTATTTAATTAAAGCTTTCATTTATTTTACATATTTACTTTATTTGTTACAATTTACCATAAGTATTTCGACATAAATATTAAATAATTTTCGAATCAAATCTACTCTTTTTTAAGAGAATCGTATCTATTTTTTGAACTGAGATATTGATACAAGCTTGATCCAACACTATGTCGAGATTTTCAAAAATCAAATGAATCAGCGAGAAACTCCAAGCTTTTCCTGGGCCCAACCGGATGCTTATAATAGTGGGCTTCAGGTTTTAGTTTCTGATGAAAAGGATTAATACTATAAACAAACAATCAAAAACTTGGTATGAACTCTTGGACCGATGTTTCTTGGAATGTCCAAACCCACGCATTTCTCGCAACTAGCCTCTACTGCAGTCTAGTGTTGTGGCAAACGAAAATGATTCTGTTTATCGAGTGTTTGACCCAAAAGAAAACTGATTTTCGAAAACATGAACATGAAATTGGTTCTTATTGGCTGTGTCTGGTCCTCTTAATAGGTTGACTAATCATTAGAAAGGCAGATGGACATTTAAGATTGAATTAAGAAGTGTGAGTGATGCAGGGCGAATGAGTTATGATGTTATGAAGAATAAGAATGTTTAAGAGGAGTCGTGAGGTTAACCTGGAAGGATTGTATTCTGAAATTGAAGATGAGTATTCCATTTGCATGTGTGTGGGGCACATAACACGTGATGCTCCAATTGCCTCAGTAGTAGAAGAAGGAGGAGCAATAGCCTTTCTAACTTATCTGGATCAGTTTGTTTAAAAATATATAAAATGGAATAATGGGCTTCTATCATATCCTTGAACTGTTAGCTTATATGTCTTTGTGGTCCTTCAATTCAAATATGATCCCTAAATCCCTTTATTTTGGAAATAAGGTGTAAAATAGTATTAACTAACAATAATTTGATAGGTGAATTGATGATATGGTATTTTTGTTCACTGGAAGGGTGACATTCACAGCACAACACGATGAAAGCAAAGCACCAAATTCAAAACCTAACAACGAACCCCACAGAAACAGAACTCTCAGCCTAACTATAACCTAACCATGCCCCTCAAATCTTTTTTTCTCTCTGTTTCTAACATTATTCCAAATTATTATTACTATAATACTATTATTTTGCTTGCGGGTCCTATAAGTTCTTTCTTAGCTTTGTGATTCATGTGACGTAAAAGAAAAAGGGTATAAATCAGAATAAGAAATGGGCAAGCCTTCCGAAGATTTTTCTAATTGATGTGGTGATCACTTGTTAGATGTATGTTGAGCACATGAACCATCCAAGAGTCAATATCACAACATTAGAGTGAAGTTGCATTGCCACCCATCTTGCTTTCAAGACTCGTGCAATCCTTACTTGTACTCTCTTTGGATAGGATTTGGATAATTAAATTTAAACCCATGTACATCAAATTGTGATAGACATATCACAGATATATGACTCCCTTGATTTTCGAGAACAGTATATGACAATACAATGAGAATAAGACATAAAGAATAGAGATACAAAATTATTTTTCTAAAAACAGGGTAAAATAAGACATTAAAAATAAGATATAAAAGATAGAAATACAAAGTTTAGTATTTTTGTATTTTATTTGGTGATAAATTAGAATAAATTATAAATGTACAATTTATTTTCATTTTTTTTATTCAAAAAAAAATGAAAAGAAAAATATAATAGTCAAAAATATAATTATAAAAAATTAACAAAAATAATAAAAAAATAAAAAATAAGTTATATCCTTTATTAGTATTTCTGTATTCTTTTTATCAGGATAGACATAAAAAATACTAATTCAGTCTAAATACATTGTCTCAATTCATATCTTCTCTATCAAACACAATTTTCTGTGTTAGCCGTAAACAAATACAATCCAGTAGACATACACCTGGCGCAACAAGATGATGGATTAGAAATCTATGGCATTATTGCTCATTTCATGGTATGAATAAATAGATTCGTTTATATATATTTGGGGCATTATCCATCACCTTTTATTATGATTCCATACAATGGATTCCATTAAAAAGAAGACATTTAGGCATGTGCAATGTGCTATATTAGCGACTAGTTTCCCGAAAATATTTGACTAGGAAGGAGGGCTTCCTATAGTAACCAAGCAATGTTTAGGTGAGTGTGGCCCACTGTCCACGTGATCATAACACACATCAGCCGTACACGTGGCGCCCATAATAAGTTTGGAAAAACATACTTGTTCAGTCCACTAATGCTGGACGAGATTCGGCAACCCAACATCGGACAAGTCTAATCGAAATTTTAGGGAGTTTACACTGTCCAATAAATCGGTTTTCCCACCTCATTGAACCATTAATAACAGGATTAAATAATGAAACAACCAATTATCCAAAAGAAATCCGCAACCAGCCATTAGCTTAATTATTTTCGCACGTTTTTCGGATGTGAACATTTGCTGTTATGGACTCCATCGATTTTCTTTCCAATAAGGTTTGTTCGTTCAAGTGCTTTTCTATGCTGTCGTGTCGTGTTTTTGATTTAACATTTAAGAAATTAACAATATACTAGAAATTAGCTATTGATTTTTGGTTTTACAGTGTGTGTTAGTATTCTTGATTTATCCATGTTTAACTGATTAACCGGGGATGCCCAATTTGGTCTGTACAGATTGAAATTTTATCTAAAGATTTCCATTTCACCGTAGAGTCAGAGTCAGATCCAGATCTTTTTTCTATTTTCTTTTGGGTCTCTGTAATATATATATTTCTCTCAATCTCTCTCTCTCTCTTCATAGTAACTCTACCACTTTTTCACCCAAGTCCCGATTCTCATTCTCTCCCCCATGGGCATCAACACGAACCATTGAGCTTCCCTCATTACAAATCCCGGATTCTCCCAATCAGGGTTTATCTTCCTGAACCAAAAAGTTTCTAACTTTTTGCAGGATTTGGCTCGATTGTTTCGGTTTGTGCGATGGGCAAGATTGCAGTGGGAGCTACAGTCGTGTGCACGGCTGCCCTTTGTGCGGCGGCGGTGTTGGTAGTGCGCCACCGGATGAAGAGCAACGGGAAGTGGGGTCGCGCTGTGGCCATACTGAAGGAGTTTGGGGAAAAGTGTGAGACCCCAGATTGGAAGCTGAGGCAGGTGGCTGATGCCATGGATGTTGAGATGCACGCTGGTCTCGCATCTGAAGGTGGCAGCAAGCTTAAGATGTTGATCAGCTATGTCGATAATCTCCCATCTGGGTACGTAGATTTTTCGAATTTGGATTTTGATTTGATCAATTTTTTATCTTCTCTGATTGAAATTAGTGACATATAGTTGTCTGAAACAATCAAAGGCCAAGCTTTGTCTTACATTTCAGGAGTGTCTCTTTTCCCTTCTCCCTGCAATATTGACTTTTTTCTAGTATTTTTGCTATTTTATAGAGTAATGGCTAACTTAGTTCATTCGTAGTTGTCTTGTTTATACTTCTTTTATTTTCCATTCTCAATTTGATTGCTGTCTATAATTTGGTTATTATATCTACTGCCTTCGTTTTTATCACATTCTAGTATTGACATAGAATTTTATTCGTTTATTTCTATCTTTCTATGTAGTATGATTTTTAAAAGAGGACATGAATAGAACTTATTGTTTATTGTGAGTTTTAGAATGATACTTTCTTCTAGCACGTCATATTTTGCTTGATTAAAAGGGAAAGTATTTAGCAAAACAAACAGTCATGGTAATAACATTATGGTTAAGAATCCTTGGATGATAAGAATTCACTCCTAAAGCACTTGATTGGCTATATGGTGTTTTGAAGAACCAAATCTCAGGGCAAATGAAGAAATATAATGTTTGAATGATTGTAAAACTCTTTCAGTTGATGTAAAAAATACAAGTTTTCTGGAAACATGAACTTTCCCATTATTTACAGGGATGAGGCAGGGCTCTTTTATGCTCTGGACCTTGGTGGCACAAACTTTCGTGTCCTTCGTGTACATTTAGGTGGAAAAGAGAAAGGTGTCATCAACCAAGAGTTTGAAGAAGTTTCAATTCCTCCTCATTTGATGATTGGTTCTTCTGAAGTAAGTGTGTTATGGGAAACATCTATCTATTGAGATTCTTTTTTCCTGCAACCTCTGATATATTTTCATTATGTCATTACAGGGACTGTTTGATTTTATTGCATCTGCTCTTGCAAAGTTTGTTAATTCAGAACCTGAAGAAGTTCATCCTCCCCCTGGTAGACAACGAGAACTGGGCTTTACATTCTCATTCCCTGTGAGGCAAACATCAATTGCATCTGGGACTCTAATAAAGTGGACTAAGGGTTTCAATATTGAAGATGTGGTAATTATTCTTACCTTGATTATGATATATTTAACTTTATTGTAATTCTTTCTTGCCATCATTTATGGTGCATTTGCAGAGTCTTCCATTAGCCGACCCCACTTAGTGGGACAAGGCTTTGTTGTTGTTGTTGTTGCAGAGTCTTCCATACATCTTTTTCTATTAGACAGACACGACTTTATTCCTTTTTGTTATTGTATTAACGGTTGCAAGTCCAAAATTACAATGCTTGCCTTGACATGCTTTAAATTTGTATTACATGAACTCTTGTGAAAGAGGGGGATATCTTGTACCAATTTCTCTTTTAGTCAGCTGTTCTCTCATTAGCATGTAACCCGATAGTTTTTTCCTTTATGTTCTGATTTGTAGGTTGGGGAAGATGTCGTGGGAGAACTAACCAAGTCGATGCAAAAAATTGGCTTGGATATGCGAGTTTCAGCTCTAGTCAGTACCACTAACCTCTCTTCAGGATTGATTAATAATTTTTAATATATGGACTTGAGAATGATGGTTTCAAGTTTGCGTTTGATAGAAAGTTTGGACTAATAAGGCTGTACACCAGACTAACTCGATGATTTTGCATTAGGTTAATGATACCATTGGAACACTAGCTGGAGGCAGATTCTACAATCAGGATGTCATTGCTGCTGTGATCCTTGGTACAGGGACAAATGCAGCATATGTGGAACGTGCAAATGCTATTCCAAAATGGCATGGCCCTCTCCCGAAATCAGGAGACATGGTAAGTAGGTTATACTATTTATGATTGTCATTGTCTTGCATGTTAGAAATATCTTTATTTTACTGTCATACTAGAACTAGCGTCACCATTTGCTGGTATAAAGCATGCTCTGATTACATGTAAATACTGCAGGTTATAAACATGGAGTGGGGTAATTTCCGATCCTCACATCTTCCTCTAACAGGATATGATGTAGCTCTAGATGCTGAGAGCTTAAACCCTGGAGAGCAGGTCAAGATCATCACGTTATAGTCATTGGTTTAAAACTTTAACCAGCATGTGTAATTCTGTAATATTCTTCCACTATTGTTCACAGATATTTGAGAAGTTGATTTCTGGTATGTATTTGGGGGACATTGTAAGGAGAGCTTTATTGAAGATGGCTGAAGAAGCTGACTTTTTTGGAGATACTGTTCCCCCCAAGTTGAGAGTTCCTTTCATACTCAGGTATGCATGCTAGTTAATTATACCGAACATTCACTTTCACTTGTCTAGGATGATTCTTGTCTAGATTTCTATTTTGGCCTGTTCAAATATTTATTCTGCTTATTAAGATGCATGCTTCTGTTTAGTTTCTTTTCATGGAACCTCTTATTACAATTCTGTGTAATTTCTCAAATATTGAGATTGCTTCGGTTATTATTGGCAACCACTATCAACACTTTTGTGATCAGCATAATGTTGCTCTTCGTTGCCTCTTTTAAGGGTCAGGTTGGTGGTTGGTAGGACAGGTTGGAACCGGAGACAGTGGAAATGAAAAATCAGAAATTGATCCAGTTATTTGTGTATTGTGAATAATGGGGAAAATAATATGATTCAAGTTATTTTCAGCCTGCTTATTTGCTCCAGTAGAAAACATGGGTGAACAAAAACATTTTTTACACTGATAAGCGATAAAATGCAAATGTTGGCTTCTCCATTTTCAGTTCCTTTCTAGCCTTATTCCAAACATGCATATAAATGACAACATTCTTTTGTTTTCATAGAGCTTACACAGCTTTGACATTTTTTTACTAGGACCCCTGATATGTCAGCAATGCATCATGACACATCTCCAGATCTCAAAGTGGTTGGAAACAAATTGAAAGATATATTAGAGGTATTAAACATCACCCTATTAATTCTTCCTCTTTTTTCGTTATAAAATGTTATAAATAGATTTTCTTACTGCCTTCCCCTTTTGTCAGATCTCTAATACATCCCTCAAAATGAGGAAGATTGTTGTGGAGCTCTGCGACATTGTTGCCACACGTGGGGCACGTCTTTCTGCGGCTGGTATTTTGGGCATCCTGAAGAAAACAGGAAGAGACACCGTTAAGGCTGGGGAGAAGCAAAAGGCAGTGATAGCACTGGATGGAGGATTGTTTGAACACTACACTAAGTTCAGAGCTTGCTTGGAGAGTACATTGAATGAGTTGCTCGGAGAAGAGGCGGCTAAGACTATTGTGATTGAGCATTCTAACGACGGCTCTGGCATCGGGGCTGCTCTCCTTGCAGCATCTCACTCCCAGTATTTGGGAGTTGATGAGAACTGATTCATATTTTGCCAAGGTAAAAAAGAGTGTAATGCTAATTTCAAGTTTCCTGTATAAGTAATAGGTCAACACGTTGAAGCAGCAATGCCATACTTATTGGTCTTATGGAGATTTACACTGAAGGGTGATTAATGTCCAAATTGTGGCTGTGGGAGGGATCTGCGTTTTCATTGCAACCTTGGAGTTCCAGTGATATTGCTGGGGCATGTTATTATTTTGGTTAATTTCAGTGTTTGTCCCTCCTACATTTTGGAAATAATATGGGAGATGTAAACTTGCTGTGAGCAATCTCATCTTTTGCGGAATATAGTCTCTTCTCAACCAGAATAAATCAGGACTTAATGTATTCACAAGCCTCAAACATTTTAATCCAAAGCTTCTGAGTCATTAATGACTGTTATTCATCAATCATTAGTATTGTTAACAGTAGTAATTCATAAATCAGGACTTAATGTATTCTCACTCCATTCCCTCTCTTTCTCACCCATGGTCCTTTTTTTTTTTTCCATTTGAATTTAGCTAAAATATGTCTTTGGAGCATATTTTAAGATTATAATGTTATAACTACACCAAAATTAAGTACATGTGTAGTTTAATGTTTTTAATATATATTTGTATTTCAAAAGTTATTTTATACTGACATTGATAGTTGATTTTGATATACATGTAGTATAATCATAATTAAAATTATTTATCAAGAAAATTCTTATAAAAGAAATACAAAATTTAACATTTTAATATGTTTTTTATATATTAAGTAATTAGAAATTTTTTTTGGTGACTAAGTAATTAGAAAATTTGAAATATTTATTAATATCTTAAGATATGATTTAAAAATAATTTAATTAAACCCTTTTTATTTCTTCTACTTTAATTTTTAATTTTCCGCAAAGAACATAGCTTCCAGGACAGGCTTCTTCAAGGGTTTGAAGAGAGAGGAATAGCAGTAATGTGATTGATGATGCAATTCAGTCCCATAGTCGGAAAATGCATTTTTTTGGGCTCAATTAATTAGAAAATGCATTCTCGGTATGTATCGTCAAGAGTCAATGACAAAATTCCTGGCCACGAAACCTATTGAATACACATCACCCTTAAAGATCAAATTCGAAACATGACATTTAAATAATCCAAGCAAGAAGCAACTATCACTTGATCTAGGTCTCAGTTCAATTTTTGTATAATTAGATGTTATGAATTGCTCCAAGATTTGACAGAGTAAAGAGGCAGATTCAGGAAAGCTCTCATTATTAAGATCCATATATCGAACTACATGTCTACATCTCAGCAATATCCAATGAAGCCTAAAAACATTGGCCACCTACAACCACCTCTTAGTATAAAGTTTTCAAACCACCATTCACATATAAATCCTTAGTCTCCACAAGTGATAATAAAGCAAACGAATCTAAATTAATAAAAACTATAACTTTGTTAGAAAGACCAAGTGCAACCTATTGAGTATTGAAATGAGGGAGATGACATGTCGATTTTTTGCCTGTTCTATAACTACAAGTAGTAGGCATACTTTGCACTAACTTCATTCTTACACGTTCCTCATCCTCATACTCACTTGTAAGCTCATGAGTCTTGTTCATGTCGCATCATGTGACATAAACCGCAGAATTTTCTTTCAAATTTTCAGCTCATGAAACATGGAATCAAATTGTGTTCACCCTTGAAATAACCAAATGATAAAATATCAACCACTCATTATGCAACAACACAGACAAAGTTAGTAGCTATCACCTACTAACAACTGCTCAATTGTTCATATCGTGTCCGAATTATACGATGAGGACCCCTTGTAGAAAGCGAGGGGTTGACTTGAACTAGAAAACACTGATTACCAAAACGTACAAAGTAGAGAAAAGCGGCCAAGCAATCTGATGCAAGTAACATACGAGTTACGACACCAGTCTAATTGAATGTACATCATCACATAAAAATAATAATAATAATAATAAGTCGAAGAAGAAGACAATTTCAGTGTTCAGAGTTCCATATCCTCCACAAACCTAAGAGGAAGCAATTGCAGGTGCAAGTGAAACATTGTTGAGCCTCTCGAGAACCAAAATAAGAGCTTGGGTGCCCAAATTGCCTTCACCGTGAGCCCTGAGAGAAACATATAGCTGCTGAGCAAGAGCCAAACCAGGCAGGGAGATACCCATATTCTGGCACTCCTTCAAGCAAATCCCTAAATCCTTCACAAAGTGGTTCACATAAAACCCTGGCCCCAAATCCCTCTTCAATATCCTCTGTCCGTACAAATCCAGTGACTTCGAACCCGCCGCACCGGTAGAAATCGCATCCAGGTACAACCCTACGTCCAGCCCCGCCTTGTGCGCGTACACCATCCCCTCCACCAACCCCACCATCGTCGACGCTATCGTAATCTGGTTCGCCAGCTTCGCGAATTGCCCCTTTCCGCTTCCTCCCATGTAGTTCACCTTCCCCATCAGCGAGAACAGAGGTTGGAGCCGCTTAACCACCGATTCCTCTCCTCCAGTGAAGATTGCCAGGGTTCCGTTCTTGGCGCCGTGGTCGCCGCCAGATACGGGAGCGTCGATGGAATGGCAGGATTTGGAGGACGCCGCGGCCGCGATCTCGACGGCGAGGGAGGGCTCCGAGGTAGTCATGTCAACAAGGATGCCGCCAGGGCGGAGGCCGGCGAGGGCGCCGGAGTGGGGATCGAGAAGGACGGCGCGAACGTCGGAGGGGTAGCCGACGATGGAGAAGACGACGTCGGAGTTGGAGGCGAGGGAGAGGGGATTATCGGCCTGGTGGGCCCCCATTTTGAGGAGGGGTTGGGCCTTGGAAGGGGTGCGGTTGAAGACCGTGAGCGTGTAGCCGGCTCGTATGAGGTGGGAGCACATGGAGAGGCCCATGACGCCCGTACCTATCCAGCCCACGCGGGTGTTGGATGGGCTTATGGGCTCGGCAGCGGCGGAGGAGGCCATGTAGCGACGGGCGATAACTTGTGGAATTGAGATTAAGCGGAGTTGGGAGAGTGGCAGTGGCATCTCGCTTGTTTTGTTTGACGGCTGCTATATATATCTCATTTTCCCCCCCTGTCTTCGCACCCCATTATCCAGCTTTGTCTTTGTCCCTAGATCTTTTAAGATGCGATGCTTCTATATACTACTGTGAAGTCTAGGGTTTTTGGTACAACAATAGGAACCCACAGTCACACCTTTAAAAATTCCCAAAAACATTCAAAGGAATAAACAGAGAAATAAATATGATGATATGATTTAACAAACAACTTCTCTAAATTTTGATTTTCTTTTTCTTTTTCAGAAGAACAAACTCTCAATTGTAGAATTGTTTAGTAGTGAGATAATAGTATATCTAAAATTCAATCTATTATAATTAATTTGGGTATAAATGAAAGATGGTTGAGAATAAGTGATATAATCACAATTTAATTTATCATGTATCAAATAATTAGTTATTTTTATTATATGTATAATTTAATTAAATGGTTAATATAAT
>NC_029774.3:32791076-32794737 GCF_000817695.3 Arachis duranensis
ATATATAGATATGATATTTGAATATTTAGGATTTAATTTGGTATGATTTTGTTTGTTTTGGATGAAGAGTTCTTGAGATTTGAAGAATTTGGTAAAATTGGTAAAACTTATTTTTAACCAACTTCGATAGGCCATAATTTGGTTTTCGGACCTTCAAATTTTGTGAAACTTATCTTAAATGAAAACTAGGTTCGAGTAGCTTATGACGTTCGAAAAACGGACGAAAATAATTTTTTTACGAAAAAGTTATTCGCATTTGAAGTTTTGATAAAAAAATTGAACTTTCTGCAACATATCAGCTTTTTGAAAATCTTGCATTCGTGCGTACGTGGAAGTGTCATGCGACGCGAGTAAATGGTTCTGCCTAGTACTCTCGCATATGCGAGAGTGGTCCGTGTACGTGACAATGTCAATTTTTAAACTCATGCGTACGCTGCAGTGTCGCGTGTGCGAGCAAACGTTTCTAACAATATTCTCGTGTACACGAAGGTGGTCCACGTACGCGACATTCCCAAATTTTGAAATTTATGCGTACGCAGAAGGTGCTTACGTACACTACGACCTTGTTTTGCTAAAAATGAATTTTTCAGTTTCAACCAGTCCTCTAGCTTTCTAAACCTCTGTAAGCCTTGTTATGAGTCTAGAGCCAATGTAATAGAGGGTAGAGAATTTAGGAATGAGACCTAATAGGGTGAGACAGTGAATTAGAAAAAGATGGAATAAATATAATGAGAGATGTGATGAGGATGATTATAATAATTGATGTTGATTGAGGATGATGAGGATGATTATGATAATGAGAGATAACGATGATTGATTTTAAATATGATTTTGAATGAAGTGAAATGAGATTGAGGGTGAATTTAATAATGAAATTGACTCTGACTGAGATATACCTGTCTGGATAGATGTAGTGGCTTTGTTCTACTTGCTCTGGGATGTGGTAAAATATACGTGCATGGGTAGATGTAGCGGCGTTATTTCACATGCTACGAGATGTGCTGAGATATATCTGTCTAGGTAGATGTAGTGGCGTTATTCCACTTGCTCCGGATTATGGTTTGAGATTCTGGGGTAGACACAAGGATTGTGGTTTTGTCCCGCTTGCTCCCAGTTGATATTTGAGCTTCTGGAGTAGATACAAGAATTGTGGTTTTGTCCCATTTGCTTCTAGTTGAAATGTTAATCCTCCATCGCAAGATGTGGCGGGACACTTAGACCTTTCCGGATAATTCCTCCAAGAGATGTGAATTCCTCTTGAGAGATGCGTGCACGTAGGGATTATCCAGGATTAGCTACTGAACATGTCGGGTTTGGCTGTATAACCGACAAATAAGCTCATCGGCCATAGGGTAGGCATGCATTATTTGTATTTGATTGATCTGTTTGGGTTTGCTACTTGTCATGGCATATTTAATTGTGCATATTAATGTGACTCTGTGCTAATTAATTTACCTAATTTTACTTGTGTTTTATTTGTTTATTTTATTTGTGTTTGAATATCTGAGAGGTCTCTCATGCTGGTGTCGATTGATGTCAAGGGCTATTCTGCTTGGAGTTTGGAGAGTTATGGAGGCAATGATAAAAGTAATTAGATTAGAATTTTCCTATTGATAGTTATCTAATCACGGATTAATGAGAATCTAGGATGGAAAGTGTTCCGAGGGTTACCTAAAAATGTAAGTCGATCTTGGACGAGATTTGCAGTGGTGGTCGGTGCTGCTCTGTCCGACCTGTTTAGAGCTGGTGGCCGGAGCTGTCGTGTCCGACTTGTTGGATCTGGTGGCCAAAGTTGTCCTGTCCGACTTGTTGGATCTGGTGGAGCTGCTGATCCTTCGTCACCGGAGGGTGGTGGTACCTGCAAGAGACTCCGATGCTTAAGTTAGCACGTGCTTTAGGCAGGTTTTTAGTAGAATCAGAGTATGAGTTTATACCTGGATGCTCCAGTGTATTTATAATAGTAATGACCTTTCTGGAGATAGTTATCTTATCTTATCTTTAAGTGAAGTCATCTTATCTTTTAAGGGGAACCGCCTTTATCTTTCTAGGCTTTGGCTGCCATTAGATTGGGCTGTGTTCCTTCGTTTTGGGCCTTCTTGGGCCTTTGTAGCAATTCGGCCGAACTCTTTTGAGAAGAGGTCGGATGATCCTGACTTGAAGAGGTCGGTCGAATTGTCTCTAGTCAGCCCGGGTCGTATAGCTCGACCCAGGGCATGAATAGTGCCCCTGCTTGAGCTTGGTCTTTCTTTGGAGGTCGTGTCTTTTTATACTTTTGACCCCTTTTTGGAAAGCCGAGCTCGAGCATTGTCGATCTCGTTTTGTAGGGCTTCCATTTAGCGGCTTGAATACGGAGTGTTTTCTCACTCCTTTAATTTGCGTTGTGCGTTGCGCTTTCCTAAGGAATGTGCGAGGGCTTTTAAGGATTCATTAATTCCCTTTTACCATTTTCTTCTTCCCTCTTTCTTGTTTCATTTTTGAATTTTTCAAAGTGTTATCCCTTTCTTCTTTTCGTTCTTTGTCTGTGATTCTTCATTCTCTTGCTCCCAAGTTTTCACGTCTTTGTGCTCTCCTTGCTTTTGGAAGTGTTCGTCGGTATGGGCTCGCTTTTGCTTCGATCTTCATCGCCTTCCTTGCTTTACAGGTTGGTTCTCTTTCCTTTGTTTTTATACTTTGTGTGGATTTTTCGGTAGAATCTTGGCTCTTTTTTAGAAAAGGTTGAATCTTTGTGCTTCTAATCATCGTTGGTATGTTCTCTGACTGTATCTTTGTATATTTTGTCGATAGTTTGGGACTTTAAAGTCCAATAGGAAACTTTCTGTGGCTTTGACGATAAACTTGCTAGTGGGAAAGTTTGTAGCTTGGATGTCTTCGTTGATGATGGTGATTTTGTGAGGGGTGTTTTTAGGGTTTTTGGACTGTCGATGTTTTCTTTTGAATTCTCTGCTCTGTTACTGCCTCCAAAGGATGCCCCTGGACTTTGGTGTGGGTCCTGGGATCTCCTTTTCGCTGCTGTCTTTTCCAACATCTGTATGCTTTGAGTGAAGTCATCTTATCTTTTAAGGGGAACCGCCTTTATCTTTCTGGGCTTTGACTGCCATTAGATTGGGCTGTGTTCCTTCGTTTTGGGCCTTCTTGGGCCTTCGTAGCGATTTGGCCGAACTCTTTTGAGAAGAGGTCGGATGATCCTGATCTGAAGAGGTCGGTCGAATTGTCTCCAGTCAGCCCGGGTCGTACAGCTCGACTCAGGGCATGAACAAAAAGGTTGCTGGGTGGAAAGTTAAGATTGCCTAAAGAGTTCCTGTTACCTTATATTGTATTTATTTGACATTTTTTCTGTACTGAAAATCTATGGGTTGCAGGTTCATATTCCGTGTATATTCTTTGTTTTTCAGATGCAGGTCCTGGTACTCCGCGGTGAGCTGAAGCTCGTCTGGAAGACGGTAAAGTTCTTTTGAATTCTGTATTATATTTTGTTTAGAATCTCTTTCCTTTATTTTGGAAAACTTTAATAATGTATATGTATATATTTTTCTTTTGAAACCTTGCCTATCGAGGCTTTGATGTATATTTGGGAGAAATAGAAACTATTATCAACTGTTTTTGTTGTTGTAACCCTAACCGACCTAAGCTTTACAGGTCGTGATTAGTATATATATATATA
>NC_029774.3:32794820-32834147 GCF_000817695.3 Arachis duranensis
ATATATATGTATTACAACTCCACCTTGAGTTGTACCACCTTATTATCATTGACTTATGACTCGAGCATAAAGATTTAAATGGTAGGGTGTTATAACTAGCATGACCTGAGCGGGAGCGATGACCAACAAACAGCTCAGAAGTAGTAGGCCTTTGCTGAGATTGCTAAAATAAATAATATGTGTCTCTTAGTACCTAACTCAAATTGATGTCATCAAATCCAACTAACGAACTGAGGTGGCCATCTGCTGGAATTACCATTTGTGGTATGTATGGCTCTACTGGCGATTGTGATTGTGGATGAGGTTCCGGTTCATAATTCGGTTCTGGTATGACCTGTTGCTCATAAGTTAAAAACTGATGTTGTTGCTCATAAGCTGGAAACTAATGCATATGGCCATAGGCCAGTACCTGATACTATTGCTAATATGTGCGTACTTGAAACTGTTGCTCATATCCCAAAACCTGATGTTGTTGCTCATGAATTGGTACCTCATACCGTTTTTCATAGGCCGGTACCTGATACAATTACAAATAAATGGCTGTAATTGCTTGTAAGGCTACTTAGGTCTATGTGGTGGTGGGGGTTGTGCATGTGGTTCATTCACCTCAGGGCCTACAAGTGCAACTCTATCTGATAACCTTAGGTGATTGTCGAACTCCCGTGTGTACCAATTATAGTACATTGGGAGAGAGTGGAAGTCCTCAACTGCATTCCTTTATTGCACCCTATCGTAGCGCTGAAAATTCCACATATTGACCCAAATGAGCGTTCCTTTCCCTCCAGTCATGGTCTTATCTCCTGAGGAGCGGATAATTTATACGCTTTTTGGCATTGTTTTTAGGTAGCTTTTAGTATGATTTAGTTAGTTTTTAGTATATAATTATTAGTTTTTATGCAAAAATAACATTTCTGGACTTTACTACGAGTTTGTGTATTTTTCTGTGATTTTAGGTATTTTCTGGCTAAAATTGAGGGATTTGAGCAAAAATCTGATTCAGAGGCTGAAAAAGGACTGCAGATGCTGTTGGATTCTGACCTCCCTGCACTCAAAATGAATTTTTTGGAGCTACAGAAGACCAATTGGCGCGGTCTTTATTGCGTTGGAAAGTAGACATCTTGGGCTTTCCATAAATGTATAATAGTTCATACTTTACCCAATATTTGATGGCCCAAATTGGCGTCAAAACGCCAGTCAGAGACCCTTTTCTGGCGTTAAACGCCGAACTGGCATAAAAATTGGAGTTAAATGTTCAAAATGGCACCAGAGTTGGCGTTTAACTCCAAGTGGGCCCCAGAAGTGGATTTCTGCACTATCTACCTTAGTTACTCATTTTCTGTAAATCCTAGCTACTAGTTTTAGTATAAATATTACTTTTTCTCATTGTATTAGACGTCTTGGTTATTCTGGTTCCCCCTCTGGGGCCGAAACCAATGAACACCATTATCACTTATGTATTTTCAACGGTGGAGTTTCTACACCTCAAAGATTAAGGTGTGGAGCTCTGCTGCTCCTCATGAATTAATGCAAAGTATTATTGTTCTTCTATTCAATTCAAGATTATTCTTGTTCTAAGATATCCATTCGCACTTCAACATGATGAATGTGATGATCAAGTGACACTCATCACCATCCTCACTTATGAACGTGACGATCAGATTTTTTGCTAGTAAAGAATTTTATAAAAATAGTCGCATTGTAAGTATAGCTTCTAAACCAACAGAAAATCCTTTCGTACAAAGGTTTGGTTGTCACAAGTAACAAACCCAATAAAATTTATTAAACCGAAGTATTCAAACCTCGGGTCGTCTTCTCAAGGAATTGCAGGGAGGTGTGTTTTATTATTGGTTATGGAAAACCTTGTTTTGGGTTTTGAAAAGGGTTTTGAGCAAGAGAAATAGGTTGTAGAAATTAATAAATTAATAACGAAGAAATCTCTTGGCAAGGTATGAAAACTGGAAGTCCTATCCTAGTTATCCTTATCAATGGTGATGAGAATTATATTTTTGTTCCCACTATGTCAACCTCTAACTATGAAGGTCAGTTAAGTGGACAAATTAATTTAACACCTAAAGTCCTAGTCAACTCCTCACTTAAAGACTAGAGTTATAGGAATCTAAATTAATCAGCAAAGATAACAATTATCAATCACAATGAGTTTGACAACTCAAGAGTTACCAATCAATCATAAATAAAGAAAAATAATCATGAGTCTGAAATACCTCAATGTGTATTAATTAAGAAAATCATAACATGAATGGTCCATAAGCCAATTTGGCAACATAAATAATTATCAAATAAGAGAAGTCAAAATAAAAGAATATTGAACTTGATATGAAGATGAGATAATCCTAAAATCAAGAGAAATTCTAAATCCTAATCCTAAGAGAGAGGAGAGAACCTCTCTCTCTAAAAACTACATCTAAATCTTAAAACTATGTATGAATGTCTGTTGTATGATGTATCCAGTATCTATCCAATCTCTAGTCTCAGTATATCTTCATGAATGGATATATCCCTCCATTTATAATCCTTTAATCTGTGTTTTCTAGGATTGGATCTGGGCTAAAAAGGGCCCAAAAGTCGTTGGGGCCAACTTCTGCAAATTCTACAGATCACGTACGTCACGCGTCCGTGTGGGTCACGCGGTCGCGTCATATGGAGTTTTGCTCTTCCACGCGATGGCGTCAATCATGCGTCCGCGTCAGTTGTGTTTCGCACGTCACGCGTTCGCGTCGTCCATGCGCTTGCGTCGATGTTAATTTATGCAAAGCACGCGTTCGCGTGGTCCACGCGGATGCGTCGCTGCCAGTTTCTCCAAAACTCCGATTTGTGCTTTCCTTCCCTTTTTGTATGTTTCCTTTCCATCCTTTAAGTCATTCCTGCCCTATAAAACCTGAAAGTACTCAACACACAAATCACGGCATCGAATGGTAATAGAGGATAACTAAATTTGATTATTTTAAAGCATAGGAAACATGTTTTCTCATATGTCATATCCTAAGGAAGGAATTGTAAAACCATGCAAATTCATATGAATAAGTAGGTGAAGAGTTGATAAAATCATTCAATTTAAGCACAACATGAAATAGTGGTTTATCAGAACGCGTGCCTAACAACCACTTCCGTTCTACTTGAAAACAAGCTTGAATGCATATCTCTTGGCCTCCTGGTCTACGCCGCATGGTTGTCTCTCCTGACAACAGAGCCTTCCATTCCGTGCGATTAGAGTTCTTGTAGTATAAGCTAGAATCAGTTGGCAGCATTCTTGAGATCTGGAAAGTCTAAACCTTGTCTGTGGTATTCCAAGTAGGATCTGGGATGGGATGAATGTGACGCACTTCAAACTCGTTACCGTTAGGCGCAGTGACAGTGTGCAAAAGGATCAATAGATCTTATTCCGACACGATCAAGAACCGACAGATGATTAGCCTTACGTAATCCGTAGCCAAACCATTTTCACTGAGAGAACGGACGGTAGCCATTAACAAGGGTGATCCCCCAACATACAGCTTGCCCTGGAAAGGAGTACGCATGACTGGATGAATGTAGTAGGAAAGCACATCATCACGTAGTTACTCAGAATCTGTTGCTATAGTCGAGCCTCATCATTCAGATAAATGAGCCTGATTCCCTTGGGTACCACTGTGCTCTTTCCCATGACCCATGGAACAGTGGGATCAAGAGTGATATCCCGTTTCACTGCATCCTAATCAAACCTCATGAATCTCATATCCTCCTCAGCTTTCTGGTATCCATCTGGCTGATCTAATTTAGGTGGAAGCTAGAGGATGTCTTCAATTGCTTCCTCAGTAACCAGAACTTGCTTGCCTCTGAGCTGTACTACATCCAGGGATGATAGAAAATAGTTACAGTAGAATTTCTGGACCCAGGATGAGTTGATCTCAGTCAAATTTCTCTCTAGGAAGAATCAGCCTCTCTGTTTGATCTGATCTGAAGTGTACTGCTTGAGTTCTTCTGGAATTTTGAGGGTCCTTTCCAGGTACAGGTTCCTGGATGTGGCAAAAGTTGGGTACTTCAGCTCACAGTATTTGTTTACAAATTTAACTGGGTCAGCCGCAGGTACCAACTGATCAGCTTTTTCCTGCGGGGTAAAGTTCTTCTCCCGCCAGGAATCATCATGTAAGATGCCAAGGATGGAAACAGAGGATTCACCTCTTTTTCTTTTGCCAGTGGTTACTTTGCCCTTTCCTCTGCTTTGAGAGTCAGACATCCTGAAAGACAGAATTTCTAAGATATAATTGAAGAATGAAAGAAGGAAAACAAGTATGCAAATAGGATAATAGCAATATAAGCATAAAGGCAAAAGATGAACGAGAGAGGGGTAAAAGCATAAAGTGAGTTGAATATATGATATGTAGAATTTTTTATAATTAGGAAAACAGTAATCATGCCATTAGTTAGAAAGTTAAAGTAGATAAAGGAAAACAGAAAGGAGAAGTTTTGAAAGTTAAAATGGTTAGGATGTGAAGAGGAAGTTAGACGGTTAAAGAGTGAGTTAGTGAAAAGAAGGTTAAAGTGAGTGGCATGAAAATGGTCTCCTAGGTAACAAAAATTCACAAATTAAAAGAATAATCTACTCATATTCAAACAGGGATAACAGGGTTTGGGGGACGCGACGGGCTAGGGTTCGTGTGAGTTGGGGTTAGTGATCTCAAATCTACACGAACGCGTGGAGGACGCGATCGCGTGAGTTGGGTGAAATAGGGTTTACGCGGATGCATGGACAATGCAATCGCGTGGGTTGGGTAAAAGATGAATGACGCGGATGCGTGAGGAACGCGGCGGCGTCGCTGGAATTTGTGCTAGACACACGCTTCTAGCGTCATTTCAGCGCAACTCTTTGTCTCCATTTAGGGGCCAAAATATCTACGCGACGCGATCGCATCGCTCACGCTTTCGCGTGGTGTAGTTGTTGTGTAGTCACGCGTTCGCATCAGGGACACGCACGCATGGGTTGTTTTGTGCTAAACGCACACCAGCCGCATGATTCCAGCCCAAATTTCTGGGCCTTGGATCTTTACGCCGATATCCAGATCACGCGTTCGCGTGAGTGACGCTGACGCGTGGGAGGCAGTTTTCACAACTGACGCGAGCACGTGGGTCACGCGGTCACGTGAAATGATTTGTGCCAAAGGCACGCCTCGAGCCATGCTTTAGCGTGACTTTCTGTTCACTTTCCTTTTCTTCCTAATGCAGTTGTGACGCGGACGCGTCAACGACGCTGTCGCGTCGCATGCTCTCTCTCCTTTTTTATGCAGTATGCAGAATGCAAAATGCAATGAATGTCATGCAAAAATTTTAGGTTCAAACAAAATTCAAAAACAGACTAGAATGGAGAAGGAACGATCATACCATGGTGGGTTGTCTCCCACCTAGCACTTTTAGTTAAAGTCCTTAAGTTGGACATTTGATGAGCTTCCTATTATGGTGGCTTGTGCTTGAATTCGTCTAGAAATCTCCACCAGTGTTTGGAATGCCAGCATCCTCCGGGGTCCCAAACAAGGTACGTAAAACCTTTGAGCAGTTTCAAACATGTTTCCAGGTTCCCAGGGTGTTGAATGTCAGAATAGATTCCAGGATCCCAAACTCTACTTTTACACCATCTTTGTCTTGATCAGTATTTTTCCAGTCGGGTGGTGACTAATCTGAATTCTCACTGCAGTGACCAAACAGCTTCCGAGATCCCTTCAATTGAGCTTGACACCAATTCTTGCACCTCAAATTGAAGTGTGAAACCTCATTGAATCTTGCATACCAGCGCTGAGTGCGACTCATTCTCCTTTTTCTCTTAAAGCCGCAAAGAGCTCTAAGATGGCCATCTGTTTCAAGCAAACCATATTCAAGTGAAAAAGTGAAGATAAAGGTCAAGGATTTTAGCCACTTGAAGTTTGTGTTGGGTGGTAATGGCCTTGGGATCAGTGTTTTCAGTGGTTCTGCAAGCTCTACTCCCTTGTGGTCTTCTGTGAATTCCTCCACTTCTTTACAAATTTCTTCCATTTCAACCATGTCTTGATCAAAGTCATCGATATCTTCCTCATCACTCGAGTCATAATTGGGAGGTTGAGAAAAGTCTACCCCTGCATCATCTTCGTATTCACTTGGGAAAGATTCTTCTATCTCAAAGACTTCACTTGCGGATGCAAGTTCATTACTAAGAGGACTTGACTTGTGATTATCATCATCAAGGAGACATGTGTCTTGGGTTACTCCGTCTAATTCCTCATAGGATACCAGCTTTGGGGGTTGTGCACTATTCTCCTTAGCATCAATTGTAACGTCTTCGACGGAATTTTTCACAACTCTGGATTCTGGCGGAGGTTCGGCATCTCCTAAATCTTCAACCAATTCTTCTTTTTCTATAGTGACAGCTTCCTCTACTTGTTCTAATACGGGTTTATGCTCTATACTGTCCACTGGAGTTTCTAGTGTCTCCTTTGTGCTATGTTCTTCATTAGATTCTCCATATGAAGTAATGGGGGTCTGTTGAGTGTCCGAACGTCTGGAAGATAATTGATTTATTGCCTGCTCCAGTTGATGAAGGGTTGTATGAAATTGGTTTACTGATTCTTCGAAGCGAACCTGTGATTCTTGGCTTGATGAATATGGACATGGTGCATAGGGGAGTGGTGGTTCTTGGGAGTAATTGGATTGGCGTTGGTGCGAAAAAGGGTCATACGGTGGCGAATGGTGAAAAGAAGCTTGTGAGTGTAGTGGTTCGAAGCTATGTTGAGAGGATGATCTCTGGGCATAGGGTGGGGCTTGTTGGTAGCTACAAGGGGGTCCACCATATCTATCAGTTTGGTATGCATTGTAGAATGGTCTCTGTCCGTGATATCTTGGAGGGTGTTGTTGCCTCAAGGGGTGATTAGATCCTCTTGGCTCCATCCATCTTCGATTGCTTTGACCGTGATGCATAGTCCTGTGATAGCTTCCATTCTTTTCAACAAAGTTGGAACCAAACTCAAAGCGAGAGGGGTGAGAATTCATAGTAGCTATCAGAAATAAGAAGGGAAAACAAAAACAAATAAACAAGTAAAAGAAAAATATTTACAATAACCAATAATAAGGCACACGTTTGCAATTCCCCGGCAACGGCGCCATTTTGACGATCAGATTTTTTGCTAGTAAAGAATTTTATAAAAATAGTCGCGTTGTAAGTATAGCTTCTAAGCCAACAGAAAATCCTTTCGTACAAAGGTTTGGTTGTCACAAGTAACAAACCCAATAAAATTTATAAACCGAAGTATTCGAATCTCGGGTCGTCTTCTCAAGGAATTGCAGGGAGGTGTGTTTTATTATTGGTTATGAAAAACCTTGTTTTGGGTTTTGAAAAGGGTTTTGAGCAAGAGAAATAGGTTGTAGAAATTAATAAATTAATAACGAAGAAATCTCTTGGCAAAGTATGAAAACTGGAAGTCCTATCCTAGTTATCCTTATCAATGGTGATGAGAATTATATTTTTGCTCCCACTAAGTCAACCTCTAACTATGAAGGTCAGTTAAGTGGACAAATTAATTTAACACCTAAAGTCCTAGTCAACTCCTCACTTAAAGACTAGAGTTATAGGAATCTAAATTAATCAGCAAAGATAACAATTATCAATCACAATGAATTTGACAACTCAAGAGTTACCAATCAATCAATCAAAGCCAAAAGGGAAAATCAATCATAAATAGAGCAAAATAATCATGAGTCTGAAATACCTCAATGTGTATTAATTAAGAAAATAATAACATGAATGGTCCATAAGCCAATTTGGCAACATAAATAATTATCAAATAAGAGAAGTCAAAATAAAGGAATATTGAACCTGATATGAAGATGAGATAATCCTAAAATCAAGAAAAATTCTAAATCCTAATCCTAAGAGAGAGGAGAGAACCCCTCTCTCTAAAAACTAAATCTAAATCCTAAAACTATGTATGAATGTCTGTTGTATGATGTATCCAGTATCTATCCAATCTCTAGTCTCAGTATATCTTCATGAATGGATGGATCCCTCCATTTATAATCCTTTAATTTATGTTTTCTTGGCTTAGATATGGGCTAAAAAGGGCCCAGAAGTCGATGGGGCCGACTTCTGCAAATTCTGCAGATCGCACACGTCACGCGTCTGCGTGGGTCACGCGGTCGCGTCATTTAGAGTTTTGCTCTTCCACGCGGTCGCGTCAGTCATGGTCCGCGTCAGTTGTGTTTCGCATGTCACGCGTTCGCGTCGTCCATGCGCTCGCGTCGATGCTAATTTATGCAAAGCATGCATTTGCGTCGTCCACGCGGACGCGTCGCTGCCAGTTTCTCCAAAATTCTGATTTGTGCTTTCCTTCCCTTTTTGTATGTTTCCTTTCCATTCTTTAAGTCATTCCTGCCCTATAAAACCTGAAAGTACTCAACACACAAATCACGGCATCGAATGGTAATAGAGGATAATTAAATTTGATTATTTTAAAGCATAGGAAACATGTTTTCTCATATGTCATATCCTAAGGAAGGAATTATAAAACCATGCAAATTCATATGAATAAGTAGGTGAAGAGTTGATAAAATCATTCAATTTAAGCACAAGATTTATCATGAAATAGTGGTTTATCAGAACGCGTGCCTGACAACCACTTCCGTTCTACCTGAAAATAAGCTTGAATGCATATCTCATGGCCTCCTGGTCCACGCCGCATGGTTGTCTCTCCTGACAACAGAGCCTTCCATTCCGTGCGATCAGAGTTCTCGTTGTATAAGCTAGAATCAATTGGCAACATTCTTGAGATCTGGAAAGTCTAAACCTTGTCTGTGGTATTCCGAGTAGGATCTGGGATGGGATGACTGTGACATGCTTCAAACTCGTGACTGTTGGGCGCAGTGACAGTGTGCAAAATGATCAATGGATCTTATTCCGACACGATCGAGAACCGACAGATGATTAGCCTTACGAAACCCGTAGTCGGACCATTTTCACTGAGAGAATGGACGGTAGCCATTGACAAGGGTGATCCCCCAACATACAGCTTGCCATGGAAAGGAGTACGCATGACTGGATGAATGTAGTAGGAAAACAGAGATCCAAGAGGAACAAAGCATCTCTATACGCTTATCTTAAATTCCCACCAATGAATTACATAAGTATCTCTATCTTATTTTATGTCTTATTCATATTTTAATTATCAAAACCCCATAACCATTTGAATCTGCTTGACTGAGATTTACAAGATGACCATAGCTTGCTTCAAGCCGACAATCTCCGTGGGATCGACCCTTACTCACGTAAGGTATTACTTGGACGACCCAGTGCACTTACTGGTCAGCTACACGGATTTGTGAGAAAAGTGTGTGAGATCACGATTCCGTGTACCAAGTTTTTGGCGCCGTTGCCAGGGATTGTTCGAGTTTGGACAACTGAAGGTTCAACTTGTTGCTTAGATTGGGTATTTTTCTTTTTATTTTGTTCTTTAGAATTTTTAAGAACGAATTCTAGAGTTTCAGATGATGCTTTTTATCATCACAGGAGCTAGTTGATTCCCATCAATTTGGCTGTTGTATATAATGTCTTGTTGAAGCTTGGTTAGCCATGTCTAATTCTTTTAGACTGAAGCTTTAGACTAACATTGCATGATTCTTGGAATTCTTATTAAAAATTTTAAGTTTCCTATTTTCTTTTTCAAAATAATTTTCGAAAAAAAAATAAAAAAATAAAATACAAAAAAGTTATAAAATCATAAAGTCAAAAATAATTTGTGTTTCTTGTTTGAGTCTAGTGTCAAATTTCAAGTTTGGTGTCAATTGCATGTTTATATTTTTGTTGCATTTTTCGAAAATATATGCATTGTGTTCTTCATTGATCTTCAAGTTGTTCTTGATGATTTTCTTTGTCTGATCTTTAAATTCTCTTGTTTTGTGTCTTTTGTTGTTTCTCATGTGCATTTTCAATCTGTTAGTGTCTCTAGTATGAAAATTTCTAAGTTTGATGTCTTGCATGTCTTTCTTTTCTTAAAACTTTTCAAAAAATATGTTCTTGATGTTCATCATGATCTTCAAAGTGTTCTTGGTGTTCATCTTGACATTCAAAGTGTTATTGTATGCATTCCTTGTTTTGATCTTAGTTTTTCATGTTTAATTTCATTCTATTGTTTTTCTCTCTCATCATTAAAAATTCAAAAAAAATTCAAAATTATGTCTTTTCAAGTCAATAATACAGAGAATTGAAGATTCAGAACATACAGTAGAAGAATCACAGGGAAAAAGTTGGACGTTCAAAACGCCCAGTAAGGAGGGATTTCTGGCGTTAAACGCCAGCCAGGGTATCTGGCTGGGCGTTTAACGCTGAAGGAGGTAGCCAAGTGGGCGTTAAACGCCAGAATGGATACCATTCTGGGCGTTTAATGCCAAGATAACACCAGGGAGGTAATTTTGTTTTCAATTCAAATCTTTTTCAAATTTTCAAGTTTTAAAACTAATTTTTCAAAATCTTATCTTTTTCATATCCTCTCTTATCAATCATATCTTTTTCAAAATCAAATCTTTTTCATTTTTCTTTTAATATTTTCAAAAATCCTTGCTAACAATTAATGTTGTGATTCAAAAATTTAAAATTTGTTACTTTCTTGTTAAGAAAGGTTCAATATTTGAATTTTAGAATCATAACTTTTAATTTCTTGTTAGTCAAGTCATCAATTTTAAAAATCAAATCTTTTTTATTTGTTTTTCAATTATATCTTTTCAATCATATCTTTTTAAATAATATTTTTTTCAAATCACATCTTTTTAAATTTTAATTTCAAAATCTTTTTCTAACTTCTTATCTTTTCAAAACTTACTATTTCTTATCTTTTTCAAAACCAACTAACTACTTTTCGCACTTTTGATTTTCGAAAACCACTAACAACTTTTTCAAAATTCTTTTTAATTAACTAATTGTTTTAAACTCTAATTTTATTGTATTTAAAAATTTTTGAAAATTCTCCCTCTCCCATTTCTTTCTATTTAATCACTAACACTTATCCTCCTTTAATAATTCGGACCCCGTCCCTTTCTATAAGTTTGAATTCTTCTCTTTACCTCATCCTTCTAATCTTCTTTTCCTCTGACACATCAATGAATCTCTATACTGTGACATAGATGATTCCATACTTTCTTTATTTTCTTCTCTTTCATATGAGTAGGAACAAAGATAAAGGCATTCTTGTTGAAGCTGATCCTAAACCTAAAAGGACTCTGAAGAGGAAGTTAAGAGAAGCTAAAGCATAACTTTCCAAAGAGGATCTGACAGAAATTTTTGAAAAAGAAGAAGACATGGCAACCAAAAATAAAAACAATGCCAACAATGCAAGGAAGGTGCTTGGTGACTTTACTGCACCAACTCCTGACTTCTATGGGAGGAGCATCTCTATCCTTGCCATTGGAGCAAACAACTTTGAGCTTAAGTCTCAATTAGTTTCTCTGATGCAATAGAATTGCAAGTTTCATGGACTTCCATTGGAATATCCTCATCAGTTTTTGGCTTAATTTTTGCAAATCTGTGACATTGTTAAGATCAATGGAGTTGATCCCGAGGTCTACAGACTTATGCTTTTCCCTTTTGCTGTAAGAGACAGAGCTAGTATATGGTTGAACTCACAACCTAGAGACAGCCTAAACTCTTAGGAAAAGCTGGTCAATACCTTCTTAGCTAAATTCTTTCCACCTCAAAAGATGAGTAAGCTTAGAGTGGAAGTTCAAACCTTCAAACAGAAGGAAGGTGAATCCCTCTATGAAGCTTGGGAAAGATACAAGCAATTGATCAGAAGGTGTCCTTCTGACATGCTTTCAGAATGGAGCATCATAGGTATCTTCTATGATGGTTTGTCTGAGTTATCCAAGATGTCATTGGACCATTCTGCGGCGGATCCATTCATCTGAAGAAAATGCCTGCAGAAGCCCAGGAACTCATTGAAATGGTTGCAAATAACCAGTTCATGTACACTTCTGAAAAAAATCCTGTAAACAATGGGATAACTAAAAAGAAAGAAGTTCTTAAGATTGATACTCTGAATGCCATATTGGCTCAGAATAAAATATTGACTCAGCAAGTCAATATGATTTCTCAGAATCTGACTGGATTGCAAGCTGCATCTGGCAGTGCTAAAGAAGCCTCCTCTGAAGGAGAAGCTTATGACCCTGAGAATCCTGCAATGGAAGAGGTAAATTACATGGGAGAACCCTATGGAAACACCTATAATTCTTCATGGAGGAATCACCCAAATTTCTCATGGAAGGATCAACTGAAGCCTCAACAAGGCTTCAATAACAATAATGGTGAGAGAAACAGGTTTGGCAATAGTAAACCTTTCCCATCATCTTCTCAGCAACAGACAGAGAATTCTGAGCAGAGCCTCTCTAGCTTAGTAAACATAGTCTCTGATCTATCCAAGACCACTCTCAGTTTCATGAATGAGGCATAGTCCTCTATCAGAAATCTGGAGGCACAAGTGGGTCAGCTGAGTAAAAGAGTTACTGAAACTCCTCCTGGTACTCTCCCAAGCAATATAGAAGAGAACCCAAAAAGAGAGTACAAGGTCATCAACATAATCAAAGTGGCCGAATGCACAGAGGAGGAGGCGGACATGAATCCCAGTGAGGAAGACCTCATGGGACGTCCTCTGGACAAAATGGAGTTCCCTATTGAGGAACCAAAGGAATATGAGGCTCATACAGAGACCATAGAGATTTCATTGAACCTACTTCTACCATTCATGAGCTCTGATGAGTATTCTTCCTCTGAAGAGGATGAAGATGTTACTGAAGAGCAAGTTGCTAAGTACTTTGGAGCAATCATGAAGCTGAATGCCAAGTTATTTGGTAATGAGACTTGGGAGGATGAACCCCCTTGCTCACCAATGAACTGAATGACTTGATTAGGCAGACATTACCTCAGAAGAAACCGGATCTCAGAAAATTCTTAATACCCTGTACCATAGGCACCATGACCTTTGAGAAGGCTCTGTGTGACCTGGGGTCAGGCATAAACCTCATGCCACTCTCTGTAATGGAAAAATAGGAAATCTTTGAGGTGCAAGCTGCAAGAATCTCACTGGAGATGGCAAACAAATCAAAGAAACAAGCTTATGGACTTGTAGAGGATGTCTTGGTAAAGGTTGAAGGCCTTTACATCCCTGCTGACTTCATAATCCTGGACACTGGAAGGAACAAGGATGAATCCATCATCCTTTGCAGACCCTTCCTAGCCACAGCAAAAGCTGCGATTGATGTTGACAGAGGAAAGTTGGTCCTTCAAGTGAATAAGGACTACCTTGTGTTTAAGGCTCATGGATCTCCTTCTGTACACATGGAGAAGAAGCATGAAAAGCTTCTCTCAATACAGAGTCAAACAGAGCCCTCACATTCAAACTCTAAGTTTGGTGTTGGGAGGCCCCAACCATGCTCTGAAAATCTGTGAAACTCCATGAGAGCTCACTGTCAAGCTATTGACATTAAAGAAGCGCTTATTGGGAGGCAACCCAATTTTTATTTATCTATGTTAAATTTCCATTTTCCATTGTTATTTTATGTTTTTTTTAGGTTGATGATCATGTGGAGTCACAAAAATAACTGCAAAAATCAAAGCAAATTCAAAAACAGCATTAAAAATAGCACACCTTGGAGGATGAGCTTACTGGCATTTAAAACGGCAGTAAGGGTAGCAGAATGGGCATTAAACGCCCAGTCTGGCATCATTCTAGGCATTTAACATCAGAAAAGGGCACCAGATTGGCGTTTAGCGCCAGAAAAGGGCACTAAGCTGGCGTTAAATGCCAAAAGGGAAGAAAAGTTGGTGTTAAACGCCAGAAAGGGAAGAAAAGTTGGCGTTTAACGCCAGGAATGGGCAGCAACCTGGCGTTTAATGCCAGGATTAGCACTCAGAGGACGTTTACACGCCAGAATGGTGCAGGGATGAGAAATCCTTGACACTTTAGGATCTGTAGACCCTACAGGATCCCCACCTACCTCAACACACTTTCTCTCTTCTTCACACATTCCAATAACACCCTTCCCCAAATACCCCTCACCAATCACCTCTATTTCTCTTCCCCAATACCCTTCACCAATCACCTCCATCCACTCTTCCCCTAACACCCCACCTACCCCACCATTCAAAATTCAAAAACTTTCCCTCCCAAACCCAACCCATAATACACGAACCCTACCCCTCTCTCCACTCCTATATAAACCCCTCATCCCTCTTTCATTTTCACACATCATAAACACTTCTTTCCCCCTTGGCCGAACCACTCATACCTCTCCATCTCCTCCATTTTCTTCTTCTTCTCCTTCCTTCTTTCTTCTTTTGCTCGAGGACGAGCAAACCTTTTAAGTTTGGTGTGAAAAAGGCGTTGTTTTTTGTTTTTCCTTTTTTCATAACCATTTATGGCACCTAAGGCCAGAGAAATCTCTAGAAAAAGGAAAGGGAAGGCAAAAGCTTCCACCTCCGAGTAATGGGAGATGGAGAGATTCATCTCAAAGGTCCATTAAGACCACATCTATGAAGTTGTGGCAAAAAAGAAGGTGATTCTTGAGGTCCCTTTCATGCTCAAAAGGAATGAGTATCCGGGGATCCGACATGAGATTCGAAAAAGAGGTTGGGAAGTTCTCACCAACCCCATTCAACAAGTCAGAATCTTAATGGTTCAAGAGTTCTATGCTAATGCATGGATCACCAAAAACCATGATCAAAGTGTGAACCCGAACCCAAAGAATTGGCTTACAATGGTTCGGAGGAAATACTTAGATTTCAGTCCAGAAAATATAAGGTTGGTATTCAACTTGCCAATGATGCAAGAAGATGCACTGCCCTACACTAGAAAGGTCAACTTTGATCAAAGGTTGGATCAAGTCCTCATAGACATATGTGTGGAAAGAGCTCAGTGGAAAAGAGACTCCAAAGGCAAGCCGGTTCAATTGAGAAGGCAAGACCTTAAACCCGTGGCTAGAGGATGGTTGGAATTCATCCAACGCTCCATCATTCCTACTAGCAACCGATCTGAAGTGACTGTAGATCAGGCTATCATGATCCATAGCATCATGATTAGAGAGGAATTAGAAGTTCATGAGGTCATATATCTAGAACTCTACAAGGTGGCTGACAAGACCTCCACTTTGGCAAGGTTAGCCTTTCCTCATCTCATTTGTCACCTATGCAATTTTGCTGGAATTGTCATAAAGGAAGACATCCTCATTGAAGAGGACAAGCCCATCACTAAAAAGAGGATGGAGCAAATAAGAGAGCCCTCTTATGGACCTCAACAAGAGCATGAGAAAGTCACTCATCAAGAAATCCCTGAGATGCCTCAAGGGATGCATTTTCCTCCACACAACTATTGGGAGCAACTCAACACCTCTTTGGGAGATTTAAGTTCCAATATGGAGTAACTAAGGATGGAGCACCAAGAGCACTCCATTATTCTCCATGAAATTAGAGAGGATCAAATAGCCATGAGGAAAGAGCAACAAAGGCAAGGAAGAGACATAGAAGAGCTCAAGCATTCCATTGGATCTTCAAGAGGAAGAACTAGCCGCCATCACTAAGGTGGACCCGTTCTTTGATTTCCTTGTTCTTATCTTTCTATTTTTTTTATTTTTATGCTTTATGTTTGTCTATGTTTGTGTCTTTATTACATGATCATTAGTTTCTAGTGTCCATGTCTTAAAGCTATGATTAATTCCATGAATCCCTCACCTTTCTTAAATGAAAAATGTTCTTAATTACAAAAGAACAAGAAGTACATGAATTTTAAATTTTATCTTGAAATTAGTTTAATTATTTTGATGTGGTGGCAATACTTTTTATTTTTCTGAATGAATGCTTGAACAGTGCATATTTTTTATAGTGAAGTTTATGAATGTTAAAATTGTTGGCTCTTGAAAGAATGATGAATGAAGAGAAATATTATTGATAATCTAAAAAATCATAAAATTGATTCTTGAAGCAAGAAAAAGCAGTGAAAAGGAAAAAGCTTGCAAAAAAAAAAATTTGGTAAAAAAGAAAAAGAAAGAAAAAGAAAAAGCAAGTAGAAAAATCCAATAGACCTTTAAACCAAAAGGCAAGGGTAAAAGGGATCCAAGGCTTTGAGCATTAATGGATAGGAGGGCCCAAAGGAATAAAATCCTGGCCTAAGCGGCTAAATCAAGTTGTCCCTAACCATGTGCTTGTGTCATGAAGGTCCAAGTGAAAAGCTTGAGACTGAGTAGTTAAAGTCGTGATCCAAAGCAGTGATCCAAAGCAAAAAGAGTGTGCTTAAGAACTCTGGACTCCTCTAACTGGAGACTTTAGCAAAGCTGAGTCACAATCTGAAAAGGTTCACCCAGTTATGTGTCTGTGGCATTTATGTATCCGGTGGTAATACTGGAAAACAAAGTGCTTAGGGTCACGACCAAGACTCAAAAAGTAGCTGTGTTCAAAAATTAACATACTGAACTAGGAGAATCAATAATACTATCTAAATTCTGAGTTCCTATAGATGTCAATCATTCTGAATTTCAAAGGATAAAGTGAGATGCCAAAACTGTTCAGAAGCAAAAAGCTACTAGCCCCGCTCATCTAATTGGGACTAAGTTTCATTGATATTGTGAGATTCATTGTATATTCTCTTCTTTTTATTCTATTTTATTTTCAGTTGCTTGGGGACAAGCAACAATTTAAGTTTGGTGTTGTGATGAGCGGATAATTTATACGCTTTTTGGCACTGTTTTTAGGTAGTTTTTAGTATGATTTAGTTAGTTTTTAGTATATAATTATTAGTTTTTATGTAAAAATCACATTTCTGGACTATACTATGAGTTTGTGTATTTTTCTATGATTTTAGGTCTTTTCTGGCTGAAATTGAGGGACCTGAGCAAAAATCTAATTCAGAGGCTGAAAAAGGACTGCAGATGCTGTTGGATTCTGACCTTCCTGCACTCGAAATGGATTTTTTGGAGCTACAGAAGCCCAATTGGCGCTCTTTTAATTTCGTTAGAAAGTAGACATCTTGGGCTTTCCAGCAATGTATAATAGTCCATACTTTGCCCGAGATTTGATGGCCCAAATTGGTGTCAAAACGTCGGTCAGAGACCCTTTTCTGGCGTTAAACGCCAGAACTAGCATAAAAGCTGGGGTTAAACGCCCAAACTGGCACCAGAGTTGGCGTTTAACTCCAAGAAAAGCCTATGCATGTGAAAGCTTCAATGCTCAGCCCAAGCACACACCAAGTGGGCCCCAGAAGTGGATTTCTGCACTATCTATCTTAGTTACTCATTTTCTGTAAACCCTAGCTACTAGTTTTAGTATAAATATTACTTTTTCTCATTGTATTAGACGTTTTGGTTATTCTGGTTCCCCCTCTGGTGCCAAAACCAATGAACACCATTATCACTTATGTATTTTCAATGGTGGAGTTTCTACACCTCATAGATTAAGGTGTGGAGCTCTGCTGCTCCTCATGAATTAATGCAAAGTATTATTGTTCTTCTATTCAATTCAAGCTTATTCTTGTTCTAAGATATCCATTCGCACTTCAACATGATGAATGTTATGATCAAGTGACACTCATCACCATTCTCACTTATGAACGCGTGCCTAACAACCACTTCCGTTCTACCTGAAAACAAGCTTGAATGTATATCTCTTGGCCTCCTGGTCCACGCCGCATGGTTGTCTCTCCTGGCAATAGAGCCTTCCATTCCGTGCGATCAGAGTCCTCGTGGTATAAGCCAGAATCAATTGGCAGCATTCTTGAGATCCGAAAAGTCTAAACCTTGTCTGTGGTATTCCGAGTAGGATCTAGGATGAGATGACTGTGACGCGCTTCAAACTCGTGACTGTTGGGCGCAGTGATAGTGTGCAAAAGGATCAATGAATCTTATTCCGAGACGATCGAGAACCGACAGATGATTAGCCCTACGTAACCCGTAGCCGGACCATTTTCACTGAGAGAACGGACAGTAGCCATTAACAACGGTGATCCCCCAACATACAGCTTGTCATGTAAAGGAGTAGAGATCCAGGAGGAACAAAGCATCTCTATACGCTTATTTGAAATTCCCACCAATGAATTACATAAGTATCTCTATCTTATTTTATGTCTTATTCATCTTTTAATTATCAAAACCCCATAACCATTTGAATCTGCTTGACTGAGATTTACAAGATGACCATAGCTTGCTTCAAGCCGACAATCTCTATGGGATCGATCCTTACTCACGTAAGGTATGACTTGGACGACCCAGTGCACTTGCTGGTCAGCTACGTGGAGTTGTGAGGAAAGTGTGTGAGATCACGATTCCGTGTACCATCTCCCGGTCAACCGCCTACAATTAGCATCTCCAATCTAGAATGCTTCCTCTTGTGGAAGTTGTACAAGTCTGAATTGGCATCTAACTCGGCCTGTTGGGTGCCATTTTATACACTCGAATGACACTAACGAAGACTTTTTGGAGCACACTAACAAATTTACGAATAGGTCCTCAGGAACCACCACTCCTATATATGACCGCCATATAAACTGAAAATTAATTAATCCAACGACAATCAGTTAAATTATTTAACATAATAAACATATTAACAGAAATTCTTAAAACATACGTTGTTGAAACCCATGTCATCTAATTGTTGCCTAAACTGTGCCCAATTGGTACACCAGCTACTGAAAGCTCATTGCGAGGTATAGATGCTATAAACGGCATACGCTCCCATGCCCAAACAAAAAGCAGAATAAAGGAGCAGTCCTCCATTAACAGTTGTATCATGATAAATGACACAATGACCTACGCAGATGTGTCAGACTAGTTGCCCTCAACTGTAGCTATGAATGCAGTGGAAATCTCGAAGAAGAGGTAAAAACTTTTGAGTTTAGAGAATTTATTGACTTGTCTGGAAGCACAACAGTTCCAAGCAAGTAGAATATGTGAGCCCGGATATACCGCTCGATTGAATTCAGGGTGTCTAACAGTTCGGTGTCTTGGCATCGCCAAACCCATGTTAAGTTTACCTTTCGTAACGTGTGATCATCTGGACCGGAAATCCTCCAAAAGCTGTTAAATAGTTCTCCCCCTTACCCATGGCTGTTATTTATTCTGCCTGTCACGGGCTCCCCATTAACTGCCAAGCCAAGAATATGTGTGACGTCTTCTAAGGTACCAGTCACTTCACCGACTGGGAGGTGGAAGGTATGGGTCTCAGGCCTCCAACGCTCCACCAAAGCACTCAATAGTGTAGAATAACCCCTCAATTCTCCTATCTGCGAAACGTGATGGAATCCAATTGATGCGAGGGCAGTTGCAGCTATCTCGTTATAGTTTACGGGTAGATCAAATTTTTTGGACAATAAATTTTTGATAGCCTACAGAAAAAAAAATTAATAACACTTTAATAAAAGTAACAACAAAACAACAACAACAACAACAATAAGACTACACATAACAATAATAATAACATCGGTAGTATTTAATAATAATAATAATAATAATAATAATAATAATAATAATAATAATAATAAAGTGCTAATAACAATTATAAAAATAGTAATATAATAATATAATAATATTAATAATACTAGTATTCCTAATATTAACTAATAGTAACAATAATATAACTAAATAATAATAGTAATAATAATAACAACAACAACAACAATAACGACGACGACAACAATAATAATAATATTAAGAGTAAAATATTGTTTTTGTCCCTAACATTTGGGGTAAATCTTATTTGTGTCCCTAAAGTTTAAATCGTCCTATTTGTATATGTTCCGAGGGTTACCTGAAACTAGAGGTCGATCTCGGATGAGATCTTTTATACTGATCGGAGCTGCTGAGTCCGATCTTACGGGGGTGTTTGGAGTCGCGGTGTCCGACGTGTGAGACTTGGTGGTAATGCTGATCCTTCGTCTCCGGAGGGTGGGGGTACCTGCAAGGGACTCCGATGCTTAAGTTAGCAAGGGTATTAAGCAGGTATTGAGTAGAATCAGAGTATGAGTTATACCTGGGTGCTCCAGTGTATTTATAATGGTGTGGAGTGACCTTTTTAGATAAGATAAGTTAGTTACTTATCTTATCTTATCTTTATCTTTGAGTGAGGTCATCTTATCTTTAGGGGAACTGCCTTTATCTCTACAGGCTTGGGCTGCCCTTGGATTTGGGTCGTGTTCCTCTGCTTGGGCCCTTTTATTGGGCTTTCCTGTGACTTGGCCGAGCTCTTTAAGAAGAGGCCGGGTTGTCCTAGCCTGAAGAGGTCGGTCGCTTTGTCCGTAGAACATCCCGGGTCGGACAGCTTGACCCAGGGTATGAACAGTATCCCTAACATTTGTAAAAATGATTCAATGTTATCCTGCCGTCAATTACACATCATGAACGCTTTAGTTTGAGTTTTAAAAATCTCTTCTTGAAGTTATAATACAAATGTATGGGATAGAATCAATAATCCATTCCAAAAAATAACTCATCAAAAGTTAAAACTAATTCCTACAACATTTACATAATTCACTTTTCTAGGGACATAATTAAATCTAAACACAAATAGTGGGTATAATATTAAAATAGAAAACATCCAAGTGAGACCTAATTGAGAATGAATACATCCAAGTGAGAATAATTGAAAAATATAATCTGATTTGTTAGTATAATTGATAGTAGGATAACATTGAATCACTTTTATAAATGTTAGGGATACAAATAGGACGATTTAAACGTTAGGGACACAAATAGAACTTACCCCAAACGTTAGGGACAAAAACGATACTTTACTCTAATATTAACAATAACATTATAATATACTAATAAAAAAAATAAAAAAAACTTACACATTAAGGCATAAGTACACAAATTCAGGAGTCCGTGTGTTAACCTCCAACATTGCCTTATTGAAGCAATCTAAATAATCTCGAATGCTTTCATCCACTCTTTATTCTACACCATGTAATGAGATTGGGTGTTTAGCCTGAGTTCTTCTAATGGTAAAGTGAGCTAGGAACTTTATCTTAATGTCGGCAAAAGAAGATATAGACCTAAAGAGCATTATATTGAACCAAGCCATCGTTGATCCTAACAATGTTTCAAGAAAGTCTTACATCATATAACATCCCCAACTCCTTCCAGATTCATTTTTGCTTCAAAAACATTGATATGCTCTTGGAGATCCAACTTGCCTTCATATTTTAGATATGTTAGTGTTCATACCCTGAGTCGAGCTATCCGACCCGGGATGTTCTACTGACAAATCGACCGACCTCTTCAGGTCAGGGACAATCCGACCTCTTCTCGAAGAGCTTGGCCAAATCACCAGGAAGAGCCCAAAAAGGGCCCAACAGAGGAACACAACCCAAATCCTAAGGCAGTCCAAGCCTATAGAGATAAGGGCAGTTCCCTTGAAGATAAAATGACCTCACTCAAAGATAAGATAAGATAACTATCTTATCTCCAGAAAGGTCACTCCACACCATTATAAATACACTGGAGCACCCAGGTATAACTCATACTCTGATTCTACAAAAAACTTGTTTAATACTCTTGCTAACTTAAGCATCGGAGTCCCTTGCAGGTACCACCACCCTCCGGTGACGAAGGATCAGCACCATCACCTAGTCCAACAAGTCGGATGCAACAACTCCGACCAGTACAGAAGATCTCGTCCGAGATCGACCTACAGTTTCAGGTAACCCTCGGAACATTGGCACTGTTGCTGGAGAACCTGGAAGTCATCCCATCACCATGGCGGACGACCAAGACCACGACCACAATTCAGATCTAGAGGATAGAACACCGCACAAAAATGCGGACACTACACCAAAGGATACTCTTCAACTTAATAACAAAAAGAATTCTCCAAGTACGGGAGCCATGGAGGCGCTTCAAGACCGTTTAAAATAACTTGAAGAAGAAGTCCTACGTCAACGAGAGGCTGAGAAAGACCTACAAAAGGAAATAAGGCGACACCGGGAACTGGAGGACAAACTCCTAAAACTCGAAGTCGATCTCAAGGCCAAAGCTAACAGATCCCCTCATGAGGATAGCTCCCATAAGGAACAAGATCCATTCTCCAAGGAGATCATGAAGACCAAAATCCCAAAAGACTTTAAAAGTCCCAGATATGACTTTGTACGATGGCACTACAGATCCTGGCTATCATCTCAGCAACTTCAGAAGTAGAATGTACCTCACCGATGCCCCAGATGCAGTTCGTTGTAAAGCCTTTCTGACTACTTTAACAAAGACAGCAATTAGATGTTTCGACAATTTGCTTCTTAGGTCCATCTCAAGTTTTGACGACTTAGCCAAGAAGTTCTTGGCCAGATTCTCCATCCAAAAAGATAAGGCTAAGCACGCCCCAAGTCTATTAGGAATCAAGCAAGGAGAACGGGAAAGTCTTCGCAACTACATGGAAAGATTCAACAAAACGTGCCTGGACATACAGAACCTACCAACAGAGGCTGCCATTATGGGCCTCATCAATGGCTTGCGAGAGGGACCTTTTAGCCAATCTATATAAAAAAAACACCCCACATCTCTGAACGAAGTGCAAGAACGAGCGGAGAAGTACATCAACATGGAGGAAAACTCTCGACTGGGAGAGACCTCAAAATCTGGATTCACCTATCCCTCCCGGGATAAGGACAAAGAGTCCAAGAAGAAGGAAGATCGACATGGAGAAAAAATAAAAAATACCACAATTACACCCCTCTTCGGGTGTCCCTTGTGGATGTCTACAGAGAGGTTTGCCACACTGAGAAAATACTTCCAACTCGACCACTCAAAGGCAAAAAAGGAGGAGGGAATCGGACCAAGTATTGTGAATACGATCGAATCCGTGAGCATTCCACCAACGAATATTTTGACTTAAAGAATGTCATAGAAAAACTAGTAAGAGAAGGGAAATTAGACCGATATCTGGCCACCCGGGACGATCAGCAAAGAAAAAGAAGAAGGGAAGAAGATGTCGGACGAACCGAGTGATCACCTCTACACCAGAAAGACACGTCCACATGATACACGACGGATTTGCGGGAGGAGAAATCTCCAAGTCATCTCATAAAAGATATCTTAAAGAAGTATATCATGTTGAGGGGAAGGAGGAAGCACCCGACATCCCCGCAATTACTTTCACCAAGGAAGATGCATCCGGTATCATCTCAAGACACGACGATCCCATGGTCATCAGTGTTATACTGGCAAACGCAAATCTCCACCACGCACTGATAGACCAAGGGAGCTCCGCTAGCATCTTGTTCAAAACTGCCTTCGACAAGCTTGGCTTGAAAGAAAAAGAACTTAGAGCATATCTGAACAGCTTGTTTGGACTAGGAGACACCCCAGTTCAACCGCTTGGATACATCTCGCTACACACAACCTTCGAAAAAGAAAACTAGTCACGAACACTCAAGATAGATTACATCGTGGTCGATGTAAGTTCAGCCTACAATCCCTTAATAGGTTGAACAATATTGAATCAGCTCAGTGCAATAGTCTCGACTCCACATCTATGCATGAAATTTCCAATGGCAGAAGGGATAGCTACAATAAAAGTAGACTAGAAGACGGTGCGCCGCTGTTACCGTGAAAGCCTAAACCTCAGAGGCAGAAGAGATGAATTCCACACAACCAAACTCGGGAGAGTGCAGAGGCGGGAAGAACTCCACCCACAACCCGAAGAGGAAATAGAGAAAGTCCAGATCGGGGACACCTCGGACCAAACAACTAATATCGGTACAATCCTAAAAGGAGACATAAAAGAATCACTCATACAGTTCTTGCGAGATAATGTCGACCTCTTTGCATGGAAGGCCGCAGACATGCCAGGCATAGACCCAAAGTTAATGTGCCACAAGCTAGCAGTCTACCCAGGATCTCGGCCGGTACAACAGAGGCATAGAAAGCTCGGACCAGAACGATCCCAAGCTGTGGAAGAGCAGGTACAAGCTCTACTGGAGGCAAGATTCATAAGAGAAGTTAAGTATCCACTATGGCTAGCCAACATCGTCTTGGTGAAAAAATCAAACGGAAAGTGGCGAATGTGCACCGACTGCACTGATCTCAACAAAGCCTGCCCAAAAGATCCTTATCCACTCCCAAGTATTGACGCTCTGGTAGATGCCTCCTCCGGATATTAATACCTCTTGTTTATGGACGCATACTCGGGATACAATCAAATCCTAATTTATCCACCCGACCAAGAAAAAACTTCCTTTTTAACCCCAAAAGTAAACTACTGCTACATCGTAATGCCTTTCGGTCTTAAAAACGCGGGAGTTACTTATTAGAGACTAATGAATAAGATCTTTACGGATCACATCAGAAATATCATGGAAGTCCATGTGGACGACATGTTAATAAAGACACAAAATGAAGAGACGCTATTGTCCAACCTGACTCAAGTATTCGACACTATAAGACGACATAGCATGCGACTCAATCCTGCAAAATGCACCTTCGCAGTAGAAGCTGACAAATTTTTGGGTTTTATGCTCACACAAAGAGGAATCGAGGTAAACCCGGATAAGTGCCGGGCAATACTCGACATGAAGAGTCCAACTTGTGTCAAAGAGGTACAACAACTCAACGGGAGGTTGGCAGGCTTGTCCAAATTTCTAGTGGGATCGGCAATAAGATCTCTTCCCTTCTACGCCACTCTAAGGAAGGGAAAGAAGTTTCAATGGACAACGGAGTACGAGCAAGCCTTCCAGGATTTCAAATGGTTCCTGGGACAGCCACCTATCCTAACTCGGCCACGGGAAGGAGAGCCACTCATATTGTACCTCGCGGTAAAAAGTCGGACAGTAGCCTCAGCACTAGTTTGGGAAGACGACAGTGGGCAACAACCCATATACTTCATCAGTAAAGCATTACAAGGATCCGAGCTGAACTATCAAAAAATAGAAAAATTTGCCTACGCTTTCATACTAACATCTTGACGACTTCGTTCATACTTCCAAGCTCACACCATTAAGGTTCGGACCAACCAGCCCATAAAAGGGATTTTACAGAAAATAGACCTATCGGGCAGAATCTTGCAATGGACAGTCGAGTTGTCCAAATTTGATATTCAATACGAAGCTCGGACAGCCATCAAATCACAATACCTGGCTGACTTTATTGCAAAGTTTACAGACACACCGAAAATCCCCACGGAATGGAATCTTTACGTGGACGGCTCCTCGAATAAAACTGGAAATGGCGTGGGTGTGATAATTGAAAGCAACCAAGGAACCCAAATTGAACTCTCCCTCAAATTTGGGTTCCTTGCCTCGAACAACCAAGCAGAATATGAGGCACTACTAGCTGGTTTGAAGCTGGCTAGGGAGGTTGGAGCTCAAAAGCTTATCATCTTCAGCGACTCACAAGTAGTCACTTCACAAATAGCAGGAAGCTACCAAGCCAAAGATCCCACCATGAAAAAATACTTGGACAAAACTAGGGAACAGCTCGGATAACTCGGAGAATATGAGGTCTGTCACATACCCCGAGAATAGAATGCCCGAGCTGACGCACTCTCAAAACTAGCCAGCACCAAATCATGGGGCAACAATAGAAGCCTCATCCAAGAAATTCTGCAGAACCCATCAATCTCGGAAGAAGAGAAAGTCCTAGCCATAACAGGTCAGGATCGGCTAAAACGGGAGGCACAATACTACACTATCATAAAAAACACTCTATACAAAAGAGGAATTTCAATACCATTGTTAAAATGTGTGCTGACTTCTAACACAAAGGAAGTTCTAGAAAAAGTACACAGTGGCATTTGTGGCAATCATCTCGGAGCGCAAGCACTTACCAAAAAAGTACTCCGGGCAGGATTTTATTAGCCAACTCTACAAAAGGAAGCCGCAGAGTTTGTAAAGACATGTCTACCATGTTAGAAACATGCCAACTTTTACATCGCCCCGCCGGAAGAACTCATCAGCGTGACCTCACCTTGGCCATTCGCAAAATAGAGACTCAACCTTCTTGGACCCTTCCCTCAGGGATCGGGACAAGTTAAATTCCTCATAGTAGGGGTAGACTATTTCACAAAGTGGATCGAGGCAGAACCCCTAGCTAATGCCACTGCTCAAAGAAGTCGAAAATTTCTATATAGGAACATTGTCACAAGGTTCGGGATTCTATACTCCATTACCACAGACAATGGTACCCAATTCACAGACGCATGCTTCAGAAAGTTGGTGGCCAACTTGAACATAAAACAACAATTCACTTCCATAGAACATCCCCAAGCCAATAGACAAGCCGAAGCCGCCAACAAAGTTATATTGGCTGGGCTGAAACGAAGATTACAGGACGCAAAGGGAGCCTGGGCCGAGGAGCTCTCACAAGTCCTATGGGCATACCAAACAACGCCACATTCCACCACAAAGGAATCACCCTTTCGATTAGCGTATGGAATGGAGGCAATGATCCCAGTAGAGATTGAAGAAGGGTTGCCTAGAGTGATCTACTATAGCGAAGAAGCCAACTCCCAACTTCAAAGGGAAGAACTCGACCTACTTCCGGAAGTCCAAGAAAGAGCTTGGATTAGGGAAGAGGCATTAAAACGTCGAATGGCTTCGAGATATAATCAAAAGGTAGTACAGTGAGTTTTTGCTGAGAACGACCTCATCCTAATTCAAAATATAATATTGGAACAACCCGACCTGGAGAAGGAAAGCTGGCAGCAAACTGGAAAGGACCCTACCGAGTCATAGAAGTACTGGGAAAGGGCTACTACAGACTGTCTGAACTCGATGGGTGAGAGCTTCCTAGGTCATGGCACGCCTGCAACCTAAGAAGGTACTATAGTTAGAGATGATAAAGGATCTTAGGATAAGGCGCACTATTTTTCCTGAAAATGTTTTTTAATGAGGCGCCAAGCCAAGACCTACAAATCACTCGACTTAGAGGGTTAAAACTCCCGCATGTATATATTTGCATTTTCTTTTGAATAAAATTTGTTTAGATCTTCTACAAATTCTCAAGCCGCAATAATCTGAAATGTTCATCGTCCGATTATAAAGCTGCAGATTGGCAGAAAGTGAAAATCAAATTCACTGCACGATCACGATAAAGACCAATAGAGATGAAAACCAAATTCATTAAAAGATGAAAACAGAATAATGCAAGAAGTTATCGAAAGTGATCCATTGAAAGGACTTGACGAGGTCCTAATAAAATGGATTGCTAAAAAATAACTTAACGACTGGCCGACGTAAAAAAGTCAGACCAGTCGCAATAACCAAAGTTATAAGTAAATTCCTGGAAAGAGGTATGGCCAGCCCTATAAAAGAGGATTACTATAACTTAGAAGGGCCCGACATGATGAAGTCGGCCCAAAACATAAAAGTTATAAAAGTAATCCCTGAAAGAGACCTGAACAAGGTCCGTGAAAGAGGATTACAAAATTAACTTAGAAGGGCCCGACATGATGAAGTCGACCTCCCACAAACAAGTTATAAAAAGTAATCCCTGAAAGAGACCTGACAAAGGTCCAAGAAAGAGGATTACTAAAAATAACTTAGAAGGGACCGACATGATGAAGTCGGCCTCCCACAAACAAGTTATAAAACGTAATCCCTGAAAGAGACCTGACAAAGGTCCAAGAAAGAGGATTACTAAAAATAACTTAGAAGGGACCGGCATGATGAAGTTAGCCTCCCAGAAACAAGTTATAAAAAGTAAATCCCTGAAAGAGACCTGCCAAAGGTCCAAAAAAGAGGATTACTAAAAATAAACTTGTGACCGAACTAAGGAAGCCAACATACAAGTTGGACCCAACATCCGCAACCTCAAGCCACAAGTATACAAAGGTAATCCAAAGAGGTCGGACAATAAGGTACCAGACCAACATGTTGTAAAAAAGCACAAGTTATAAGAAGAACAAAACTCAATAGGCCACCAAAGTCAGCCCCAAGAGCCTGAAAACTACTTTGCCAAACAAGCAACTAGGAAAGTAGCAAAAAGTCAGAAACACCATCTACAAATATAAAAAGTTCAAAAGCCCACAAGCCGGGCTGTCTACATAAACATCCTGAATAATCATTGGGGATCCAAATACTTCTCGGCAGCATCAATACAGGGTGAAGGAGGATGAGTCTGAAGAGGCACCGCATCCACTGTCCCATCATCCCGGTTCAAGATGTGACAATCAGGTTCCTACTCAAAGCGATCGACCTCAGCAGTGGGAGTCAAAGAGGTCGGCACAATAGAGGTTTTGGTGGTAGGCAGTGAAGGACGATCGACATCATCATCATCATCATTGTCATCAGGAACAATCTTACCATCCCTAATAATGTTGTCCAGGCTAAAAAGGGAAAGGTCAAGCTCCGGCGTAAGAACTCGAACTTGCTCCTTCAAATTCTCATAAGCAGCATTAACACTGCCTACAAGGTGACCTTAAAGTTCGGTATAATCAGCCCGGACAGATTCCAAGCTATTCCTGAGATCCATCATCTCTCTATAGGTGGTAACATAGCTATCCTTATGTTTTAACGCTGTGTCCTCAACTAATTACACAGCGGCCGCAAGACCAATAGCCCGAGTCTTTTCCCCCTCCAACTCTTTCTCCAGCTTGTTCACTTTCATCTCAAGCTCCTCTTTTAAACCCTTAATCTGGTCAAACTCTGATTTCGCATCCTCCATAAAGGCCTTTGTAGCATAGATAGGAAGATCTTGAGCGGTCTGGTATAAAGCTGCTCCCATGTGTGCCAGTTTAATGCCACTCCGAGTGATAAAATCCAAATGATGAAGAATGGATACATCATCAGTAGGCATGACACCATAAGGAGCAATCTGTTGATCAACAAACCCGACAGCATCAAAGTCGGGAGCATCCAGATTAAAAGGCTCGACAGTCCTGGGTCTTTTTGGAGGAGGAGCGCCGGTAGGAGAGGAGGTAGCAGCAGAAGTTTGTGAAGGATCAACCAAATAAACCCGAGGAGCAGGGATCATCCTCCTCGGTCCAGTAGAGCTCGGAACCAAAGGCTTCGACGAAACCTGAGAAGACCCCTCCCTGGCTGTTCCGAAGGTTACCTGAAACTGTAGGTCGATCTCGGACGAGATCTTCTATGCTGGTCAGAGTTGTGGAATCCAATCTGATGGACTTGGTGGTGGTGTTGATCCTTCGTCCCCGGAGGGGGGTACCTGCAAGGGACTTCGATGCTTAAGTTAGCAAGGGTATGAAGCAGGTATTGAGTAGAATCAGAGTATGAGTTATACCTGGGTACTCCAGTGTATTTATAATGGCGTAGGGTGACCTTCTTAGATAAGATAAGTTAGTTATCTTATCTTATCTTTATCTCATCTTCAAGTGAGGTCATCTTATCTTCAAGGGAACCGCCTTTATCTCTACGGGCTTTGGGCTGCGCTTGGATTTCGGGACATGTTCCTCTGTTTGGGCCTTTTTATTGGGCTTTCCTGTTACTTGGCTGAGCTTTTTGAGAAGAGGTCAGGTCATCTTGACCTGAAGAGGTTGGTCGCTTTGTCTGAAGAACATCCTGGGTTGGACATCTTTTGACCCAGGGTATGAACAGTACCCCTGCTCGAGTTCGGTCTTCCTTTTTGAGGTTGAATCTTTTAATCTTTTTCGAGTGAAGTCGAACTCGAGCATTTCGTCGATTTTGTCTTTTCTAGGGTTCCCTTTTTGAATGCAGAACGTTTCGCTTCCTTTAAAAACGCGCGCTTTTGGTTGAGCATCCTGGCCTTGGGAACGTGCGAGGGTTTTAAATGCCCCATTAATTGGTTTTTGATGCTTCGTTTCTTTGATCTTTTTGAACTTTTCACCAAACGGTTTCTCTTCTTTATTTCGTAACTCCCCTTTTTCTTTCTCTCCTTCTATTTTCCCTTGAAAGCTTATGTTTCTTGGTGTCTTAACGTGGTTTTGGCGATCGTGAGTGCTTCTGACGGTAACTTCTAGCCTCTTCGTCTTCGATCTTCTTCCGCATTCTTCTCCTTTCTTCAGGTTGGTTTTTCTTTTTCTTCCGTCGTCTATTTTTCTGCTCTGTATTTGTTTTTTGAAGTTCTGACTGAGTTCATGTTGGAAAGCTTGAATCTTTGTATATCATTATGCATGGTTTATAACTATGATGCACGTCTTCTGGTTTTCTTTTTGTCCTTATGTATGCTTCTTTTGATGGCTTTTTGATCTTCTTCGCATTTGTTTTTCTTGGAAAGGGTTTCTGCTGAGACATTAGTCTTGTGGATTTTCTTGAATCTTTATTCCCTGATTGCCTCTAAAGGATGCCCCTGGACCTTGCGTTGTGTCCTAGGGTTTTCCTTTTTATCTGCTGTACCGCGCTTGATTGTGTTGTCCGAGTTGTTTTGATTTCGTCTGGGATGTCTTTACCTTTTTAGTAATCCAATCTTTTTCTTGTTTGTAGGACTAGTTGGCCATGTCTTCCCAAAAAAATATTGTTAAGGCATCTCCTCTGGTTCCTGAAGGGATGTCTGATTGGCTGGACTCTCTTGTCTTGCTGTGTGTTTCTTTAGCCGATTTTGAATTTTGTGTGACGCTTAGAAGGCATCATCATGTCTGTAGCAGTGAGGATCAGGAGAGCAATTACAAGTTAGTAGCACCTGATTCTAGTGATAGAGTTTGCTTCCCGGTCCTGACCCAGGGGGAGCGTCCTTTCTTCTATGCTTATGATTACTTTTTTGGCCCAATGAACATCACATTTCCTTTCACCTCTTTTGAAACTGACCTACTATGGTCTTGTAATGTGGCCCTTTCGCAGCTCCCTGCGAATTCGTGGGGTTTCATCAAGATTTTTTAGCTTGTTAGTCAAGAATTTGGTGTTACACCTTCTCAAACTCTTTTTCTGTATCTTTTTGTGTTGACCAAGCCTAGGACTGCCAAGAAGAAGGCTTCTTGGATTTCTTTTAGGTCTGCCCAGGGGCACAAGGTTTTTTCCATGTATGACGAATCTTTCCGGGATTTTAAGAATTACTTCTTTAAGGTCCGGGCTGTTGAAGGAGCCCGACCTTTCTTTCTGGATGAAAATAACGAGCCCTGCTTTCCTTTAGAGTGGTAGAGGAATGTAGTGGTATCCCGATATACTTGGGGGATGTTGAGCTCGGTCGAGCAGGCCTTTGTGAATGTTTTGGAGGAGATTTGGGGGGAACCTCCTCATTTGGATACTAAAAAATCTTTAGGAGACCTGTCCCTCATTCGAACTGCTTTGGGTATTGCCTTGATATATTTCCTTTCTTGTTTTCTTCCTACTTTTCTCCCAGTGTGATAACTTATTGTTTTTCATTTTTCAGAGATGGCCAAGAATAATGATGCGATGAAGGCTTTCAAGAAGGCGAGGAAAGCTACTGCAGCTCAAAACATCTCGGCCCCAGCTGATGGGGAAGGAACTTCCCAAGCTCCTTTGAAGCCATCCGTGCCGAGCTCTCCTAGCCCAAGGAGAATGATCCCTACACCTCGGGTCCGTTTAGTGGATCCCCCTCAATCTTCTGCTGCTACTGTAGTTTCTTCTTCAGCCGCCCCTCCTCCAAAAAGACCTCGAACTGTTGAACCTTTCAATCTAGATGCCCCGGATTTTGATCCTATTGGTTTTGTGGACCAGCAGATCGCTCATTATGGTGCTCTTTCAATGGATGATGTATCTCTCCTTCATCACTTGGATTTCATAACTCGAAGTAGTGTTAAGATGGCTTATATGGGAGCTGCTTTGTATCACACTGCCCAAAATCTGCCTCTACATGCTACCAAAGCTTTTATGGAGGAAGCTAAGCAAGAATTTGATCGGATGAAGGGTCTAAAGGAGGAGTTTGAAGCGGAGGTGACTAAACTGAAGAAGGAACTGGAGGGGGAGAAGGCCAGCTCTCTTGCCCTGGCGGCCTCTATGCGATTGGCTGAGGATGTGGCTTTGAAGCACAAAGAAAGCTACGTCACATTGATAAACCCATATTTTGTGATATATTTTGTGCTTAGCTTGAGTGATTTATTCAATTCTTCACCCACTTATTCATATTAATTGCATGGTTTTACTTTTCCTTCCTTATTATGTGATGTATGTGAAAAACATGTTTCCTATGCTTTAAAATTAATTATTTTAATTACCTTTATTTTCCATTCGATGCCATGATTAGTGTGTTGAATAGTTCAGATCTTCTAAGGCAAGAATGACTTAAAGGATGAAAAAGGAAACATACAAAAATGGAAGGAAAGCGTAAAACGGAGTTTTGGAGAAACTGGCATCCACGCGATCACATGGACAATGCGACCGCGTGCCAAGAGCGAAGAAGCAGCGATGCGGCCGCATGACTGACGCGACCGTGCACCTAAAGAAGAACATCTATGACGCGGCCGCATGACTGACGCGATCGCGCGACAAGGAAAACTCCAATTTACGCAACCGCGTGACCCACGCGGACGCGTGACAGAGGCCACACACCAGAAATTGCAAAAAAAGCTCATAGTGAATTCTGAAGCCCTTTTTGGCCCAAATCCAAGTCCAGAAGGCATAGACCAGAGGTTATGAAGTGGGGGAATGCATCCATTCAAGAGGAGTCCTAGTTTTGAGGATTATCTCTTTATCAGGTTCAATATTCCTTTTTTCATTACTTGCTTTCTCAATTTAGTTTATGAATTCTTCTATGTTACAGATTACTCTTTTGAATTAATGTTATTTGAGGTATTTCAGTTAATATTGCTTTCTTTTATTTATGTTATTGATTATTTCCAATCTGAAGACATTTTTATTCCAGTAGATTTAATTTCTTTTCCTTTTGGTCTTGGTTAAGAAATCAGTAACTCAGGAGTTATCTTAGCTCAACATAATTGATAACTGTTATCTTTGCTAATTGAACTGAACTTCAATAATCCCAACCGTTTCTTAGGAAATAAATAGGATTCGAAGGTCAACTAATTAGTCCCTTGACTTTCCTTTGCTTTAGCAAAGGTCAACTAAGTGGAATTAAGATTCAACTTTCATTATTATTGATAAGAACAACTAAATCTGGACTTCCAATTTCTCATACCTTGCCAAAGGGTTTGCTTTACAGTATTTATTTATTTTAATTACCATTTAAATTATTTTCCATATTCGTTCCTCATTCTCAAACCCTAATTTACTATCTCCATAACCAATAATAAGAACATACCTACCTGCAATTCCTTGAGAAGACGACCCGAGGTTTAAATACTCGGTTATCAATTTTAAAGGGGTTTGTTACTTGTGACAACCAAAACATTTGCACGAAGGGATTTCTGTTGGTTTAGAATCTATATCTACAACGCGACTATTTTTATAAAATTCTTTACTAGCAAAAATCCTGACGTCACACGTCCTACCGAGAAGTGATGCATCTTCGGGAGGAGCTAGAGTCAGTCCGGGTTGATTATTCTGAGCTCCAAGGTCATCTTGTGGGTAGCGTAACTGCTGCTTATGAGAATCTGAAAGAGCAATTCCGAGTTCTTGTGCCAGATCTCGACCTTTCCCTTATTAGTCTGGACAATATTGTTAGGGATGGTAAGATTGTCCCTGACGATCCTGATGATGATGATGATGTCGTCCCTCCTTCGGTTACTTCTACCAAAGCCTCTGTTGTCCCGCCTTCTTCAACCTCGGCAGTTGAAGCTACTCAGCCAGAATCTGATCCAGACGTCCAGATTTTGAACCAGGATGACGGGACAGTGGTTGCAGTTCTCCTTCAGACTCGCCCTCCTTCTCCCCAAGATGCTACTACTGGGAAGCCTTTGGATCCTCTGTAATTTTTTTGATATGTTTGTGTATAGCCCGGTTTTTTTGGGCTTTTGAACTCTTTATTTTTGTAAGTTTGTGATCTCTGACTTTGGATACTCCAGTTGCTACTTTAGCAACTTTGTTTTGAAAAACAAAATAGTTTCTCTTGCTCTTGGGGTCGGCTTCAAGCGGCCTCTTGAGTCTTGTTTTATGATAACTGCATTGTTTCTTTGTGATATGCTTGCTTGCAGCTTTCTTTAGCACTTACCGGGAATCTTCAGAGTATTTATTGTTCGACCTCTTTTGATTGCCTTCGTACTTTGTTTATTTCTTGTCTTAGTTGAAGTGTCCCTTTTAAGGCTAGTTGTTTGTTTGAGTATTCTTTGATAGAATACTTTGTAGATTAATTTTCGCGAGGTCGTGGTCTTTCGGGTTGAGTTATCTCCCTTTTGATGCACGCCTTCTGTTGGTTTATTCTCTTAGTTGATCTTTTCTTGAGTTATTTCTAGTAACCCCTTTGGGTTTACTTTTTATAGCTCTGTCGCTTTTGGTCGCCCTGGGCTGGCTTCTTCATGTTGATTGGTCTGCCCCAAGTTATTTTGAGTAATCCATTTTGTTTGGACCTTGTCCGGTCTCTTTATATGGATTACTTTGTATAACTTTTGTAGCTTTCTGGGCTGACTTTGTCAAGTTGGTCCCTTTGAAAGTTATTTCTAGTAATCCGTTTTATTTGGACCTTGTCAGGTCTCTTTTTTTTACGGATTACTTTTTATAACTTTTTGTAGCTTTAGTCTGACTTCTTCATGTCAGTCCCTGTTCCGTTACTAGGTAATCCTTTTTCTTGGATCTTGTTCAGATCTCTTTTGGGGATTTACCTTTTGTAGCTTTACATCTTTCTGGGCCGGCTTCGTCATGTCGGGCCCTGTCGAGTTACTTGATAATCCTCTTTCTTGGACCTTGTTTAGGTCTCTTTCAGGGATTATCTTTTGTAACTTATCTTTCTGGGCCGACTTTGTCACGTCGGGCCCTGTTGAGCTACTTGATAATCCTCTTTCTTGGACCTTGTTTAGGTCTCTTTCAGGAATTATCTTTTGTAACTTATCTGTAGGAGTCCGACTTCCTCATGTCGGGCTCTTCGAAGTTATAGTAATCCTCTTTTATAGGGTTGGCCAGACCTCTTTCCAGGGCTTTACTTATAACTTGAGTTGTTGTGACTGGTCCGACTTTTCGTGCCAGCCAGTCTTTAAGTTATTTTATAGCAATCCATTTTATTAGGACCTCGTCAGGTCCTTTCTATGGATCACTTTCTATAACTTCTTGCATTATTCTATTTTCATATCTGCCGATTTTGTAGAATTTGGGTTTTAACCCTCGTTTTTATCATGATCGCGTAGTGAATTTGGTTTTCACTTTCTATCGATATGTAGCTTTATAATCGGACAATGAATGTTTTTAGAATAATATGACTTGAGCGTTTGTAGAGAATCTGAACAAATTTTATTAAAAAAGAATGCAAATATACATGAGGAGTGAATTTCCTAAGTCGGGTGATTTGTAGGTCTTGGCTGGGCGCCTCGTTAAAAAACCTTTTTCAGGAAAAAGAGTGCGCCTTGTCCAAGATCTTTTATCATCCCTAGCTATAGTACATTCTTACGTTGCAGGCATGCCATGACCTAGGAAGCTTTCGCCCGTCGAGTTTGGAAAGCCTGTAGTAGCCCTTTCCCAGTACTTCTATGACTCGGAAGGGTCCTTTCCAGTTTGCTGCCAGCTTTCCTTCTCCAAGTCGAGTTGTTCCTATGTCGTTTCGGATTAGGATGAGGTAATCTTCAGCAAAGGCCTGCTGTATTACTTTTCGGTTGTATCTGGAGGCCATTCGTCATTTCAACACCTCTTCCCTTATCCGAGCTCTTTCTCGGATTTTCGGAAGTAAGTCGAGCTCTTCCCTTTGAAGTTGGGAATTGGCTTTTTCATTAAAATGGATTACCTTGAGTGATCCTTCTTTGACCTCCACTGGGATCATTGCCTCCGTTCCGTAAGCTAGTCGGAAAGGTGACTCTTTTGTCGTGGAATGTGGAGTCGTTCGATATGCCAATAGGACTTGCGGGAGCTCCTTAGCCCAGGCTCCCTTTGCATCCTGTAATCTCCATTTTAACCCTGCTAATATAACTTTGTTAGCAGCTTCAGCTTGCCCATTGGCTTGGAGGTGCTCAACAGAGGTGAATTGTTGTTTTATATTCAAGTCGGCCGCTAGTTTTCTGAAGCCTGCATATGTGAACTGGGTACCATTGTCAGTAGTGATGGAGTATGGAACTCTGAACCTTGTGATGATGTTTCTATATAGGAATTTCCGACTTCTTTGAGCTATGGTGTTGGCTAGGGGTTCTGCCTCGATCTATTTTGTGAAGTAGTATATTCCTACTATGAGGAATTTGACTTGTCCCGATCCTTGAGGGAAAGGTCCGAGGAGATCGAGTCCCCATTTTGCGAATGGCCAAGGTAAGGTTACGCTGATAAGTTCCTCTGGAGGGGCGGTGTGAAAGTTGGCATGTTTCTGGCATGGTGAACATGTCCTTACAAATTCTATGGCTTCTTTTTGTAGAGTTGGCCAATAAAATCCTGCCCGAAGTACTTTTTTGGTGAGTGCCTACGCTCCGAGGTGATTGCCACAAATGCCACTGTGTACTTCTTCTAGGACATCTTTTGTGTTGGAAGTTGGCACGCATTTTAGCAATGGTATTGAAATCCCTCTTTTGTATAAAGTATTATTTATGATGGTATAGTATTGTGCTTCCTTTTTCAACCTCTTTGCCTCTTTCTCATCTGTAGGGAGGGTTTCTATTTTGAGGTAATTAATTATGGGAGTCATCCATCCCTGATCGCGACCTGTTATGGCTAGGACTTTTTCTTCTTCTGAGATTGATGGATTCTGTAAAATTTCTTGGATAAGGCTTCTATTTTTGCCTCTTGGTTTGGTGCTGGCTAGTTTTGAGAGTGCATCGGCCCGTGCATTTTGTTCTCGGGGTATGTGACGAATCTCATACTCTCTGAATTGTCCAAGCTGTTCCCTGGTTTTGTCCAAGTATTTTTTCATAGTGGGATCTTTGGCTTGGTAGCTTCCTGCTATTTGTGAGGTAACTACCTGTGAATCGCTGAAAATGATAAGCTTTTGAGATCCAACCTCCCTAGCCAGTTTCAAACCAGCTAGCAGTGCCTCATATTCCGCTTAATTGTTTGAGGCAGGGAACCCGAATTTGAGGGAGAGTTTAATTTGGGTTCCCTGGTCACTTTCAATTATTACGCCTGCGCCACTTCTTGTTTTATTTGAGGAGCCATCCACATATAGATTCCATTCTGTGGGAATTTCTGGTGTGTCCGTAAATTCCGCAATGAAGTCGGCCAGATATTGAGATTTGATGGCCGTTCGAGCTTCGTATTGAAGGTTGAATTTGGACAACTCGACTGCCCATTGCAAGATTCTGCCTGCCAAGTCTGTTTTCCGTAAGATCCCTTTTATGAGCTGGTTGGTCCGAACTTTAATGGTGTGAGGCTGGAAATATGGGCGAAGTCGTCGAGATGTTATTATGAGAGCGTAAGCGAACTTTTCTATTTTCTGGTAGTTCAGCTCGGATCCTTGTAATGCTTTGTTGATAAAGTATATGGGTTGTTGCCCGCTTTTGTCTTCTCGGACTAGTGCTGAGGCTATTGCCCGATTTCCCACCGCGAGGTACAATATGAGTGGTTCTCCTTTCCGTAGCCAACTTAATATAGGTGGCCGTCCCAGGAAGTTTTTGAAGTCTTGGAAGGCTTGCTCGCATTCTGCTGTCCATTCAAACTCCTTTCCTTTCCTTAAAGTGGCGTAGAAGAGGAGAGATCTTATTGCAGATCCAGCCAGGAATCTGGACAAGGCTGCCAACCTCCCGTTGAGTTGTTGTACCTCTTTGATACAAGTCGGACTCTTCATGTCAAGTACGGCCCTGCACTTGTCCGGGTTTGCCTCGATTCCTCTTTGTGTGATCATAAAACCCAAGAATTTACCAGCTTCTACTGCGAAGGTGCATTTTGCGGGATTGAGTCGCATGCCGTGTCGTCTTATGGTGTTGAATACTTGTGTCAGGTCGGATAATAACATCTCTTCGTTTTGCGTCTTTACTAGCATGTCATATACGTAGACCTCCATGATCTTTCCGATGTGATCCGAAAAAACTTTGTTCATTAATCTTTGGTAAGTGGCTCCCGTGTTTTTAAGACCGAATGGCATAACAATGTAGCAGTAATTTGCCTTTTTGGTTAAGAATGAGGTTTTTTCTTGGTCAGGTGGGTACATTGGAATTTGGTTGTATCTTAAGTATGCATCCATGAAGGAGAGGTATTTATATCCGGAGGAGGCATCTACCAGAGCGTCGATGTTTGGGAGCGGATAAGGATCTTTCGAGCAGGCTTTGTTGAGATCAGTATAGTCAGTGCACATTCTCCACTTCCCGTTTGACTTTTTTACTAATACGACCTTAGCAAGCCATAGCGGGTATTTGACATCTCTTATAAAACCTGCCTCCAGTAGAGCTCGTACTTGTTCTTCCACGGCTTGAGAGCGTTCTGGTCCTAGCTTTCTATGCCTTTGTTGTACAGGTCGAGATCTTGGGTAGACTGCTAGCTTGTGGCACATTAGTTTGGAATCTATGCCTGACATATCTGTGGCCTTCCACGCAAAGAGGTCGGCGTTGTCTCGTAGAAAATGTTTGAGTGATTCTTTTATGTCTCCTTTTAGGAGTATGCCGATATTGGTTGTTTGGTCCGGGGTGTCTCCGATCTGGATTTTCTCTATTTCTCCTTCAGGTTGTGGGCAGAGCTCCTCCCGCCTCTGAATTCCACGGAGCTCAATTGTGTAGAATTCTTCTCATCTGCCTCTGAGATTTAGACTTTTGTTGTAATAGCGGTGCGCCATCTTCTGATCTGCCTTTATCGTGGCTATTCCTCCTGCAGTTGGGAACTTCATGCATAGATGCGGAATCGAGCCTATTGCGCCTAGCTGATTCAATATTGTCCGACCTATTAGGGCATTGTAAGCTGAACTTACGTCGACTACGATGTAATCTAATTTGAGTGTTCTTGACTGACTTCCTTTTCTGAAAGTTGTGTGGAGCGAGATGTATCCCATCGGTTGAACTGGGGTATCTCCTAGCCCGAACAGGCTATCTGGATATGCTCTGAGTCCTTTTTCTTCCAAGCCGAGTTTGTCAAAAGCAGTTTTGAATAAGATATCGGCGGAGTGATGAGCGGATAATTTGTACGCTTTTTGGCATTGTTTTTAGTATGTTTTTAGTATGATTTAGTTAGTTTTTAGTATATTTTTATTAGTTTTTAGCTAAAATTCACTTTTCTGGACTTTACTATGAGTTTGTGTGTTTTTCTGTGATTTCAGATATTTTCTGGCGGAAATTGAGGGTTCTGAGCAAAAATCTGATTCAGAGACTGAAAAGGACTGTAGATGCTGTTGGATTCTGACCTCCCTGAACTCGAAGTGGATTTTCTAGAGCTATAGAAGCCCAATTGGCGCGCTCTCAACGGCGTTGGAAAGTAGACATCCTGGGCTTTCCAGCAATGTATAATAGTCCATACTTTGCCCAAGATTTGATGGCCCAAACCGGCGTGGCAA
>NC_029774.3:32835249-32835824 GCF_000817695.3 Arachis duranensis
TGACGGCTTATCTTGTTGCTTAGATTAGGACTGTTTTATTTTTGTTAGTTTAGAGTCTTTTAGTTGAGTCTAGTTTCATATCTTAAGTTTGGTGTCAATTGCATGCTTTTATTTTTATTCTAATTTTCGAATTTGCATGTCCTTAGTCCCTTTTTGATCCTTAAAAATTCTAAGTTTGGTGTCCTCTTTGTGTTTTTCCCTTAAAATTTTCGAAAAATTAGTGTTTGATTTTCTAAAAAATTTAAGTTTGGTGTCATTTTGTTGTTTTTCTCTTTCCTCATTTCAAAAATCAAATCTTTTTCATAAAAAATTTTCAATCATATCTTTTTAATTGCTTTTTTTCAAAATCTTTTTAATTGACTAATTGATTTAGTTTTCAATTTGCTTTAATTTTTTTTTCTTTTAGTTTTCGACATTTTATTTTATTTTCCTTTTGTTTTATTTTATTATTTTCGGTCAAAAAAAAATTTTAATCTACTTGCAATCCATATCATTTCCCTTTCTCCATCATGGACCTAAGTGGAATTGAGCAGTCCAGAAGGACTTTGGGGTCATATGCTAACCCCATTACAGCT
>NC_029774.3:32836096-32837178 GCF_000817695.3 Arachis duranensis
TCTGAAATGTTTTCAGAGTGGGTACAGTTGGACATCTTCTACTATGGGCTTACAGAAAAAGCTCAGATGTCTTTAGACCACTCAGCTGGTGGATCTATACACATGAGGAAGACAATTGAAGGGGCTCCAGAGCTTATAGACACTGTTACTAGAAACCAATATTTGTACTCTAGCAATGAGTTCTCTCCAAAAGAGGAAGTCATGACAGTAGTCACTGATCCTAATCCTCAAGAACAGATGATTGAGCTTAATCAACAATTGCTTCTGATGACAGAACAGTTAGCAGAATTTAAAGAAATGCTCCATGAAACTAAAGTTGCCAACAAGAACATAGAACTGCAGTTGAATCAAGCAAAACAGCAAATATCTAAACAGATAACAGAGGAATGTCAAGCAGTTCAACTGAGGAGTGGGAAGACACTGAATAACACTGCTCAAAAGAGCAAACAGCCAAATAAGGAAAAATTGACAGAGGATAACCAAACCACTGTTCAAAATCCCTCTGAGGACAGTAAGAGCCCAGAGAGGAACACTTTTGGCGTTCAAACGCCAAAAAAGGGGGGAAAGCTGGCATTAAACGCCCATTCCCTGCCCAGTTCGGGCGTTCAAACGCCAGAAAAGGGGGAAAAGTTGGCGTTAAACACCCATTTTCCACCCAATCCTGGCGTCCAGACGCCAAGGAAGGATCAGACACCTGAGAGTGCTGACAGTAATCCCTCTAACAAGGCTTCTTCAACCACTTCTGTAAGGAATAAACCTGCAGCATCTAAGGTTGAAGAATATAAAGCCAAGATGCCTTATCCTCAAACTCCGCCAAGCGGAACAGGATAAGCAATTTGCCCGCTTTGCAGACTATCTAAGGACTCTTGAAATAAAGATTTCGTTTGTAGAGGCACTTGAGCAAATACCTTCTTATGCTAAGTTCATGAAAAGAAATCTTAAGTCATAAGAAGGATTGGAGAGAAACTGAAAAAGTGTTTCTCACTGAAGAATGCAGTGCAGTCATTCTAAAAGGCTTACCAGAAAAGCTTCAAGATCCAGGAAGCTTTATGATACCATGCACATTAGAAGGTGCTTGCACT
>NC_029774.3:32837400-32837691 GCF_000817695.3 Arachis duranensis
GACTTTGTGGTGCTGGAAATGGAGGAGCACAAGAGTGCAACTCTCATTCTAGGAAGACCTTTCCTAGCAACTGGACGAACTCTTATTGATGTACAAAAAGGGGAAGTAACCCTGAGAGTCAATGAGGATGAATTCAGGTTGAATGCTGTAAAAGCTATGCAGCATCCAGACACACCATATGACTGCATGGGCGCTGACATTATTGACTCTCTGGTAGAAGAGATCAATATGACTGAAAGCCTAGAATCAGAGCTTGAGGACATCTTCAAAGATGCTCAACCTGATCGAGAA
>NC_029774.3:32837915-32839275 GCF_000817695.3 Arachis duranensis
AAATGAACTGGTTCCTACAAGAACAGTCACAGGATGGTGTATGTGTATTGACTACAGAAGGCTCAACACAGCCACCAGAAAGGTTCATTTTCCTTTACCATTCATAGACCAAATGCTAGAAAGACTAGCTGGTCATGATTATTACTACTTTTTGGATGGCTATTCAGGTTATAACCAAATTGCAGTAGATCCTCAGGACCAAGAGAAAACAGCATTTACTTGCCCTTCTGGCGTGTTTGCCTACAGGAGGATGCCTTTTGGTCTGTGTAATGCTCCTGCAACCTTTCAGAGATGCATGTTATCCATCTTCTCTGATATTGTGGAGAAATTCCTGGAAGTCTTCATGGATGAATTCTCAGTATATGGAGACTCATTCAGCTCCTGTCTTAATCACCTAGCACTTGTCCTGAAAAGGTGCCAAGAGACTAACCTGGTTTTAAACTGGGAGAAATGTCACTTTATGGTGACTGAGGGAATTGTTCTTGGGCACAAAATTTCAAGCAGGGGAATAGAGGTGGATAAGGCAAAGGTAGAGGTAATTGAAAAATTACCACCACCTGCCAATGTTAAGGCAATCAGAAGCTTTCTGGGGCATGCAGGATTTTACAGAAGGTTTATAAAGGATTTTTCGAAAATTACAAAACCTTTGAGTAACCTGCTAGCTGCTGACACACCATTTGTGTTTGACACACAGTGTCTGCAGGCATTTGAGACCCTGAAAGCTAAGCTCATCACAGCACCAATCATCTCTGCACCAGATTGGGCATTGCCATTTGAACTAATGTGTGATGCCAGTGACCATGCCATTGGTGCAGTGTTGGGACAGAGGCATAACAAGCTTCTGCACGTCATTTATTATGCCAGCCGTGTTCTAATTGATGCACAGAAGAATTACACAACCACAGAAAAAGAGTTACTTGCAGTGGTTTATGCCATTGACAAGTTTAGATCCTATCTAGTGGGATCCAAAGTGGTTGTGTACACTGACCATGCTGCTCTTAAATACTTACCCACAAAGCAGGATTCAAAACCCAGGCTAATAAGATGGGTGTTGCTTCTGCAAGAGTTTGATATAGAAATAAGAGACAGAAAAGGGACAGAGAACCAAGTAGCTGATCATCTGTCCCGAATAGAACCAGTAGATGGGGCGTCCCTCCCTTCTACTGAGATCTCAGAGACTTTCCCAGATGAGCAACTCTTGGCCATTCAGGAAGCTCCATGGTTTGCAGATATTGCAAATTATAAAGCTGTGAGGTTCATACCAAAGGAGTACAGCAACGTGCAAAGAAAGAAATTAATTTCAGATGCCAAGTACTACCTATGGGATGAACCATATCTCTTTAAGAGATGTGCAGACGGA
>NC_029774.3:32840503-32841608 GCF_000817695.3 Arachis duranensis
TATATGTTTTGTTTTTACAAAGGCAAGTATCAAAAATGAAGGAATTCACAGAGTTACAGAAGGATTCAGCGCAAAAAGCAGAGAAAAAGAGCTTACTGGCGAAAAAACGCCAGTAAGGGGCATTTTGGGCATTAAACGCCAGAATGGGCACCATTCTGGGCGTTTAACGCCAGTAAAGGTGCCATTTTGGGCGTTAAACACCAGAATGGGCACCATTCTGGGCATTTAACGCCAGGTGTGCAGTATCCTGGGCGTTTAGCAAAACGCCCAGTGATAAAGGGAATTCTGGCGTTTAACGCCAGCCAGGGCACCTGGTTGGGCGTTAAACGCCCACAATGGGCAACAAATGGGCGTTAAACGCCAGAATGGGTGTCATTCTGGGCGTTTAACGCCAGAAAGGTGGGGGACCAAGATTTTGATTTCCAATCAAATTTTTTTCAAACTTTCCTTTTCTTACCCATACTTTTCTACATAAATACATCTCAACCTTTCATCATTCACTTTCAAATCTTCAAAAATCAAAAATCATTCTTCAAATCTCTCAAATCAATCCCAAATCTTGTTCAAAGACTCACCCTTCTCTCAAATTCTCTCCATATCTTCTCAAATCCCCTTTCAATTTTTCGAAATCTCTTCTTCCCCCCCTTATAAAACACGTTTGGCCTCCTCATTCCCCCACACCATTCGAATTTGCTCTTCTCCTCTCTCTCTTCTTTCCTTTCTTTTGCTTGAGGACAAGCAAACCTCTAAGTTTGGTGTGCTTTTCCGTGATCACTAAGCCAAGATTCATCAAGATCATGGCTCATAAGGGAAAACAAACCAATTTAAGAGGAAAGAAAGAGAATAATCCAAAGAATCTTTGGAATCAAGAGAAGTTCTTAACCAAAGAACATGAAGACCATTATCACAAAATAATGGGTCTGAGGTCAGTGATCCCGGAAGTTAAATTTGATCTGAAAGAAGATGAATATCCGGGGATCCAAGAGCAAATTCGAAACAGAGGATGGGAAGTTCTAACCAATCCTGAGATAAAGGTTGGAAGAAATATGGTTCAGAAATTCTACTCAAATCTGTGGCTAACAGATAAGCAGAGAATGACTGGAAC
>NC_029774.3:32842053-32842849 GCF_000817695.3 Arachis duranensis
CGCAGGAGTTCCTCCCTGAATTTCCTGAAATTGGCTACTGGGCCAGTCTAGAAGCATCTATCACCAAGTTGCAAGAGACTATGGAGTAACTTAAGGAAGAACAGCAGAATTAGAACTGCATGCTCTGCAAATTGCTGAAGGAACAAGAGAAGCAGGGGCGTGAACTCCAAGAGTTGAAATGCCAAAAGCTCTCCTCTCAAGTTGAGGGAGCATCCACTTCTCAAAATAAAGGTTGTTGAGTCCTAACTCTGTGAAAACCTCTATCATTAGGAGCCTATTTAATCTTTTTTTTGTTTTCTATTTTTATTTTCTAGTCTCATCTTATATATATCTATTTTTGAGTCTTGTTCTTAATTCATAATTAATAAAATTTAAAATTCATGTCTTAAAGCTATGAATGTCCTATGAATCCATCACCTCTCTTAAATGAAAAATGCTTTAATCACAAAAAAACAAGAAGTACAGGATTTCGAATTTATCCTTGAAACTAGTTGAATTAGTTTGATGTGGTGACAATACTTTTTGTTTTCTGAATGAATGCTTGAACAGTGCATATGTCTTATGAATTTGTTGTTTTGAGAATGTTAAAATTGTTGGCTCTTGAAAGAATGAAGGAAAAAGAGAACTGTTATTGAGGATCTAAAAAAATCATCAGATTGATTCTTGAAGCAAGAAAAAGCAGTGAATACAAAAAAAAATATAAAAAAAAAAAGAAAGAAAGAAAAAGAAAGAAAAAGAAAGAAATAAAGTTGTGACCCAAGGCAAAAAGAGTGTGCTTAAGAACCCTGGACACCTC
>NC_029774.3:32843982-32850442 GCF_000817695.3 Arachis duranensis
GGCATTCAAGAGAATCCGGAAGGTCTAAACCTTGTTTGTGGTATTCTGAGTAGGATTCAATGATTGAGTGACTGTGACGAGCTTCAAACTCCTGAGGGCGGGGCGTTAGTGATAGACGTAAAAGAATCATTGGATTCTATTCCGGCCTGATTGAGAACCGACAGATGGATAGCCGTGCCGTGACAGGGTGCGTTGAACATTTCCACTGAGAGGATGGGAGGTAGCCACTGACAACGGTGAAACCCTTGCATACAGCTTGCCATGGAAGGAGCCTTGCGTGTTTGAAAAAGAAGACAGTAGGAAAGCAGAGATTCAGAAGATGGAGCATCTCCAAAACCTCAACCTATTCTCTATCACTGCAAAACAAGTACTTATTTCATGTTCTTTTACTTTTCACAATCAATCCTGATAATTTCTGATATCCTGACTAAGATTTACAAGATAACCAAAGCTTGCTTCAAGCCGACAATCTCCGTGGGATCGACCCTTACTCACGTAAGGTATTACTTGGACGACCCAGTGCACTTGCTGGTTAGTTGTGCGGAATTGCAAAAGTGTGATTGCAATTTCGTGCACCACGGAGCTCCCCTGGTCTATCAACGTGTGGTGAAGATTTGCATTTGCTAGTATAATAGTGATGACCATGGGGTCGTCATGCCCTGATGCGACGCCAGATCCGTCTTCTTTGGTAAAAGTGATCGCCGGGATGTCGGGTGCTTCCTCCTTTGTTGCGACATGATATACCTCTTTGAGATATCTTTTGCAAGATGATTTAGATATTCCTCCCCCGACAAATCCGCCGTTTATCATGTGGACATGTCTTTCTGGCATTCGAGATGATCACGCGGTTGGTCCGACATCTTCTGCTCTTCTTCTTTTTCTCTGTTCATCATCATGGGTCTCCAGATATCGATCTAGCTTTCCTTCTCGTATGAGCTTTTCTATGACATTTTTTAAGTTGAAACACTCATTGGTGGAGTGCCCGCGGATCCGATGGTATTCACAATATTCAGCCCGGTTTCCTCCTCCTTTCTTGCCTTTGAGAGGTCGAGCTGGTGGTATTTTTTCCGTGTTGCAAACTTCTCTGTATACATCCACAAGAGATACCCGAAGAGGGTGTAATTGTGGTATTTTTTATTTTCTCTCCATGTCGATCTTCCTTCTTTCTGGAATCTTTGTCTTTATCCCGGGGGGTGAATCCGGCCTTCGAGGTCTCTCATAATCGGGAGTTTTCTTCCATGTTGATGTACTTTTCCGCTCATTCCTGCACCTCGTTCAGAGATGTGGGGTACTTTTTGATATAGATTGACTAAAGGGCCCTTCTCACAAGCCATTAATGAGGCCCATAATAGCGGCTTCTGTTGGCAGGTTCTGTATATCCATGCATGTCTTGTTGAATCTCTCCATATAGTTACGCAGGGTTTCCCGTTCTCCTTGTCTGATTCCCAGTAAGCTCAGAGCATGTTTAGCTTTGTCCTTTTGGATGGAGAATCTGGCCAGGAATTTCTTAGCCATGTCATCGAAACTTGAGATGGACCTAGGAGGGAGGTTGTCGAACCATCTAATTGCTGTTTTTGTTAAAGTAGTTGGAAAGGCTTTTGCAACGAACTGCATCTGAGGCGTCGGTGAGATACATTCTGCTTTTGAAGTTGCTGATATGATGGCTGGGATCTGTAGTACCGTCGTATAAGGTCATGTTTGGGAGTTTAAAGTCCTTTGGGATTTTTGTCTTCATGATCTCCTTGGTGAATGGATCTTGCTCCTTGCGGTTGCTATCTTCAGGAGTAGATCGACTGGCTTTCGTCTTGACATCGGCCTCAAGTTTTAGGAGTTTATTCTCCAATTTCCAACGTCGCCTTATTTCCCTCTGTAGGTCCTTCTCGGCCTCTCATTGGTGTAGGGCTTCTTCCTCAAGTTGTTTTAACCGGTCTTGAAATGCATCCATAGCTTCCTCATTTGGGGAGTTCTTCTTGTTGTTGATTTGGGATGTATCTTTTGGTGTGGTATCCGCATTTTTGTGCGGCTTTCTTTCCACTAAATCTGAGGTGTGGTCGTTGTCATGGTCATCCGCCATGGTGATGAGATGACTTCCAGGTTCCCCGGCAACAGCGCCAATGTTCCGAGGGTTACCTGAAACTATAGGTCGATCTCGGATGAGATCTTCTATGCTGGTCGGAGCTGTGGAGTCCAATCTGATGGACTTGGTGGTGGTGCTGATCCTTCGTCCCCAGAGGGTGGGGGGTACCTGCAAGGGACTCCGATACTTAAGTTAGCAAGGGTATTAAGCAGGTATTGAGTAGAATCAGAGTATGAGTTATACCTGGGTGCTCTAGTGTATTTATAATGGCGTAGGGTGACCTTCTTAGATAAGATAAGTTACTTATCTTATCTTATCTTTTTTCTCATCTTCAAGTGAGGTCATCTTATCTTCAAGGGAACCGCCTTTATCTCTTCGGGCTTTGAGCTGCCTTTGGATTTCGGGACGTGTTCCTCTGTTTGGGCCCTTTTATTGGGCTTTCCTGTGACTAGGCCGAGCTCTTTGAGAAGAGGTCGGGTCATCCTAACCTGAAGAGGTCGGTCGCTTTATCTGAAGAACATCCCGGGTCGGACAGCTTTGATCCAGGGTATGACCACCGGTCGGCTTGGCCAAGATGTTTTGAGCTGCAGTAGCCTTCGTTGCCCTTTTAAAGGCCTTCATGGATTCGTTATTTTTAATCATCTCTGCAAACAAACATCACAGCGGGAAAACAGATTACAAATCAAAAAAGATCTTATAAGAGATAAACTCGATAAAACAAGCAAAACCAAAAGAAGAATTGACCACTACCCAGTTCAGCTCAGAGGAGAGAGGGGTTTGCTAAGAATTTCTTTATGTCGAGATGGGGAGGCTGCCCCCAGTTTTCTTTCAGCACAGTCACAAAAGCTTGTTCAGCCTCATCTAACATCTCCCACGTATATTTAGATACCATTACATTCTTTTGCCATTCCAAGGGAAAGGTGGGCTCATCATTTTCATCAAGAAAAAAGGACCGAGCTCCTTCAACAACTCCGACCCTAAAAAAGTAATTTTTGAAATCGCGAAAAGATTCATCAAACATGGAGAAAACTTTTTTTCCCTGGAAGCTCAGAAAGAAACCCAAGCAGCTTTCTTCTTAACCACCCCAGGCTTTGTCAAAATGGAAAGATAAAAGAAAAGGGATTGTGAAGTAGGGATACCAAGCTCATGACACAGCAACTAAAAGATTTTTATAAAACCCCAGGAACTGGGGTGAAGTTGGGATGGAGCTACATTACAGGACCATAATAGGTTGGTCTCGAAAGGGGTAAAAGGAAGAGTAATATTCATTTGGCTAAAAAAGAAGTCGTATGCATAGAAAAAGGGCGCTCTCTAGCAATTCGGGTAGAAAACAGACCCTTTTCCTCAGAAGTTGGAGATACGAGCTCATAGTTCTTCTCATCACTACCATTACCACAAATCCTATGAAATTGCCTAAGTTACTGACAAAACTCTGAGTCAACCAACGAAACACACAAAAGAACCATAGAATCCACCCAATTAGCCATGCCCTCAGGGACTTGGGAAGATGTCTCAACAATATTTTTGCGAGAAGACATGAGGTCAACTAGTCCTACAACAAGAAAAGAAGATGGGATTACTCAAAAACATCTCAGACAAAACCAAAACAACTCGGATAATATAATCCAGCGCAGTACAGGCAAACAAAAGGAAACTCCATGACCCACACCAAAAAGATCCAGGGGCGTCCTTTGGAGGCAGAACAAGGACTCAGGAAAGCCTACAAGACTAACGTCCCAACAAAACTCTCAGCAAAGACAAAGAAAAGCCCTCTCTCAAAAGGTGACATCCCGAAAAGAAAGTCATTACACAGAAAGCTACAAATCAAATAAAGTCATCAAAATAACTACCTTCCAAATTCACGGTCTCAACTTATCAGCAAACAAAACTACCAAAGCAACAAAACGTATCAAGAAGAAGTCATCAAAGACGCCATCATTTTTAGAGAAACAACCCCCCCCAAATGAGAAAATGACACAAAATCAAAAAGAGCCATAAAAAATCGTTACTTTCTACAAAGGTTCATCAGCAAAGTTACTGTTCATACCCAAATTCATCACAATTACCAACAAGGAGAAAAAACATCAAAGGAACAATCTTTCAAAAGCCTCAGTGACAACATGCATCACAGCAAAATCAAACTTTACCAAAAACCGAATGCAAAGCAATGAAGGAAGTAAAAAAGCGGAAAGAAGAACCAACCTGGGAAAGCCAAAAGCTTCGACGAAGTTGAAGGTAGGAAATGGAATCAGGAAGTTGCCCTTTCAAAATAAGGAAAGCAAGAAATAATCGCCGAGCAGCGTCGCAGGAAGAAAAGCAAAAAACTACAAACTTCAGGCAAAAACAGAAAGAAAGAATGAAAAGGGAAGTTATGGAGAAGAGAAACCATTTTTTCTAAAAAGTGAAAATTCAAAATGGAGAGGCTAAGAGAAACGGCGCAATTAAAAACAATTAATGAGGGTATTAAACCCTCGCCTATTCCCAAGGCTAAAAGCGCTAATGCAAAAGCGCGCGCTTTTAAAGAAGAAGCAAAAGAAAACGTTCCATATTTGAAAAGGATAACACTAGAAAGATGAAGTCGACAAGATGCTCGAGTTCGGCTTCACCAAAGAAGGATGGAAGTCCTAAAACTAAGACTCGACCTCAAAAAGAAAGACCGAGCTCGAGCAGGGGCACTGTTCATATCCTGGGTCAAGCTATCCGACCCGAGATGTTCTACTGACAAATCGACCGACCTCTTCAGGTCAGGGACAATTTGACCTCTTTTCGAAGAGCTCAGCCAAATCACCAGGAAGAGCCCAAAAAGGGCCCAACAGAGGAACACGACCCAAGTTCTAAGGCAGTCCAAGCCTATAGAGATAAGGGCGGTTCCCTTGAAGATAAGATGAACTCACTCAAAGATTATCTTATCTCCAGAAAGGTCACTCCACACCATTATAAATACACTGAAGCACCCATGTATAACTCATACTCTGATTCTACAAAAAAATTGTTTAATACTCTTGCTAACTTAAGCATCGGAGTCCCTTGCAGGTACCACCACCCTCCGGTGATGAAGGATCAGCACCATCACCTAGTCCAACAAGTCGGACACAACAACTCCGACCAGTACAGAAGATCTCGTCCGAGATTGACCTATAGTTTCAGGTAACCCTCGGAACAGATAGTTTGTCAAAATATTTCAGTAACTGAACCTAGAGAACATGGAGTTTAAATAGAGTCTGTCCCATGGTAACATACTCTCAAGAATCTCTGTGCCTTTTAGGACATAGACTCCTTTGTGGAGTATGCCTCCTTTTAGACCGAGCTGAACAAGATTAGCTCTTGCCCTTCTCTCAGGGTCACGACACAACTCCTCATGCCGAGGTAAGTCCCTCCTGTCCCTTTGAGGTAAGTCAGATCGACAACAATCATTCTCTTGATGTTGTCTATGGTCTTGCTCATGGGTTTTTCTTTTACAACTATCATGTCGTCCTCTTGTTGTACGGCTTTCGGGATCGAGATTTCCTTAATTGCAATCATTCTACAAGTTGACGTTCTAATTCCTACAGTCGATGGTGCATTTCTAGCATAGCATGTATATAGTCCTCACCCAAACTAGTAAAATACCGACCTATAGTGTTTTCAACCTCCCGACGTTCAAAACCTAGGAGAACTTAATGTTGTTGTCCCTTATTAGTGTTTAGGGTAACATTAATCTCATGTCCATGATCATGTTATTGTTCTTTGTGAAGAATATCTGGATTAATTATTGATTGCATCTTGTGATCAGCCATGGTACCAAATACGTAGGATCTCCACAGACAGTGCCAAATGTTCATAGCTTTTGCCAAGGTTCTGAAAATTGGACCGATCATCGAACCGTTCTAGTCATTGGTTTAATAATTTATTGGTCTAATGGTGCACGAAATTGCAATCACACTTTTGCAATCCCGCACAACTAACCAGCAAGTGCACTGGGTCGTCCAAGTAATACCTTACGTGAGTAAGGGTCGATCCCACGGAGATTGTCGGCTTGAAGCAAGCTATGGTTATCTTGTAACTCTTAGTCAGGATATCAATAATTATCAGGTTTGATTGTGAAAAGTAAAGAACATGAAATAAGTACTTGTTTTGCAGTAATGGAGAATAGGTTGAGGTTTTGGAGATGCTCTATCTTCTGAATCTCTACTTTCCTACTGTCTTCTTCTTCATGCACGCAAGGCCCCTTCCATGGCAAGCTGTATGTGGGATTTCACCGTTGTCAATGGCTACCTCCCATCCTCTCAGTGAAAATGTTCAACGCGCTCTGTCACAGCACGGCTAATCATCTATCGGTTCTCAATCAGGTTGGAATAGAATCCAGTGATTCTTTTGCGTCTGTCACTAACGCCCAGCCCTCAA
>NC_029774.3:32850830-32851134 GCF_000817695.3 Arachis duranensis
GTTTGGGCGTTTAACTCCAATTCTTATGCCAGTTCCGGCGTTAAACGCCGGGAATTCTGAAGCTGATTTGCAACGCCGGTTCGGGCCATCAAATCTTGGGCAAAGTATAGACTATTATACATTGCTGGAAAGCCCAGGATGTCTACTTTCCAACGCCGTTGAGAGCGCACCAATTGGGCTTTTTTAGCTCCAAAAAATCCACTTTGAGTGCAGGGAGGTCAGAATCCAACAGCATCTGCAGTCCTTTTCAGCCTCTGAATCAGATTTTTGCTCAGGACCCTCAATTTCAGCCAGAAAATACCTA
>NC_029774.3:32858462-32859503 GCF_000817695.3 Arachis duranensis
TACTTACTCACAAAGCAGGATTCAAAACCCAGGCTAATAAGATGGGTGTTGCTTCTGCAAGAGTTTGATATAGAAATAAGAGACAGAAAAGGGACAAAAACCAGGTAGCTGATCATCTGTCCCGAATAGAACCAGTAGCTGGGGCGTCCCTCCCTTCTATTGAGATTTCTGAGACTTTCCCAAATGAGCAACTCTTTGCCATTCAGGAAGCTCCATGGTTTGCAGATATTGCAAACTATAAAGCTGTGAGGTTCATACCCCAGGAGTACAGCAGAGTGCAAAGAAAGAAATTAATTTCAGATGCCAAGTACTACCTATGGGATGAGCCATATCTCTTTAAGAGATGTGCAGACGGAATGATCCGCAGATGTGTACCCAGAGAAAAAGCACAGAGGATCCTATGGCACTGCCATGGATCACAGTATGGAGGACATTTTGGAAGTGAACGAACAGCCACTAAAGTCTTCCAATGTGGCTTCTACTGGCCTACTCTCTATAAAGATGCCCGAGAGTTTGTGCGTAACTGTAGGGTAAGCCAGTTTGGCTTCAGTGGAATTCTTGTTTGCAATTATGTAGATCTCACAAGCAATCAGATGATGAACCTCCACTCCTCTTCCAAGCATAATGCAATGAATCATCACTGCTCTCTTGATAGTGACCTCAGAACGGTTGCTAGTGGGCAATATGGAGCACCCAATAAAGTCTAGCCAGCCTCTTGCAATTGGTTTGAGGTCTCCCCTCTTGAGTTGGTTTGGGACACCTTTTGAATTGGTTATCCACTTAGTTCCAGGGAGGTAAATGTCCTCTAGAACTTGATCCAACCCCTTATCTGCTCTCACCATTCTCCTATTAAAGGATTCAGAATCATCTTGCAGTTGAGGCAATTTGAAGACCTCTCTTATTTTGTCCAGATAGAAGTAGATAACTTTCCCTCTGACCATGGTTCTGTAAGTATGGAAAGCAGTTCTAGTCATTCTCTGCTTATCTGTCAGCCACAGATTTGAGTAGAATTCCTGAACCATATTTCTTCCAACCTTTATC
>NC_029774.3:32860729-32862052 GCF_000817695.3 Arachis duranensis
TTGCCCAGTAGGCTTTATGTTCCAGTTCCACGGGCAAATGACAGGCCTTGCCATACAAAAGTTGGTATGGAGAGGTTCCTATTGGAGTCTTGAATGTTGTTCTGTATGCCCACAGAGCATCATCCAAGCTCTTTGCCCAATCCTTTCTTCGGGCAATTACAGTCCGTTCTAGGATTCTTTTTAGCTCTCTGTTAGAGATTTCAGCTTGCCCATTTGTCTGTGGATGATACGGGGTTGCCACTTTGTGGCTAATTCCATATCGGACCATAGCAGAGTAAAGCTGTTTATTGCAGAAATGCGTACCCCCATCACTGATTATGACTCTGGGAACACCAAATCTGCTGAAGATGTGTTTCTGGAGGAATTTCAGCACGGTCTTAGTATCATTAGTGGGTGTAGCAATTGCTTCTACCCACTTAGATACATAGTCCACTGCCACCAGAATGTAAGTGTTTAAGTATGATGGTGGGAACGGACCCATGAAGTCAATCCCCCATACATCAAACAACTCAATCTCTAAGATCCCTTGTTGAGGCATGGCGTATCCGTGAGGCAAGTTACCAGCTCTTTGGCAGCTGTCACAGTTACGCACAAACTCTCGGGCATCTCTATAGAGAGTAGGCCAGTAGAAGCCACATTGTAGGACTTTAGTGGTTGTTCGCACACTTCCAAAATGTCCCCCATACTGTGATCCATGGCAATGCCATAGGATCCTTTGTGCTTCCTCTCTGGGTACACATCTGCGGATCATTCCGTCTGCACATCTCTTAAAGAGATATGGCTCATCCCATAGGTAGTACTTGGCATCTGAAATTAATTTCTTTCTTTGCACCCTGCTGTACTCCTGGGGTATTGATGAGCGGATAATTTATACGCTTTTTGGCATTGTTTTTAGTATGTTTTTAGTATATTTTAGTTAGTTTTTAGTATATTTTTATTAGTTTTTAGTTAAAATTTACTTTTCTGGACTTTACTATGAGTTTGTGTATTTTTCTGTGATTTCAGGTATTTTCTGGCTGAAATTGAGGGTCCTGAGCAAAAATCTGATTCAGAGACTGAAAAGGACTGCAGATGCTGTTAGATTCTGACCTCCCTGCACTCGAAGTGGATTTTCTGGAGCTACAGAAGCCCAATTGGCGCGCTCTCAACGGCGTTGGAAAGAATGTCAAGCAGTTCAACTGAGGAGTGGGAAGACATTGAATAACACTGCTCAAAAGAGCAAAAAGCCAAATAAGGAACAATTGACAGAGGATAACCAAACCACTGTTCAAAATCCCTCTGAGGACAGTAAGAGCCCAGAGAGGAACACTTTTGGCGTTCAAA
>NC_029774.3:32862439-32863951 GCF_000817695.3 Arachis duranensis
TTAACTGAAGAAGTCAAACCAACCCGGATATGTCTCCAACTTGCTGATGGCTCCATTAAATACCCATCAGGCGTGATTGAAGACATGATTGTCAGGGTCGGGCCATTCGCCTTTCCCGCTGACTTTATAGTGCTGAAAATGGAGGAGCACAAGAGTGCTACTCTCATTCTAGGAAGACCTTTCCTAGCAACTGGACGAACTCACATTGATGTCCAAAAGGGGAAAGTAACCCTGAGGGTCAATGAGGATGAGTTCAAGTTAAATGTTGTCAAAGCCATGCAGCATCCAAACACACCAAAAGACTGCATAAAAGTTGATCTTATTGACTCTTTGGTAGAGGAGATCAACATGGCTGAGAGTCTCGAATCAGAGCTAGAGGACATCTTTAAAGATGTTCAGCCTGATCTGGAGGAACCAGAGGAAATAAAAGAACCTCTGATAACTCCTCAGGAAGAAGAGAAACCTCCTAAAATTGAGCTCAAACCACTACCACCATCCCTGAAATATGTATTTTTGGGAGAAGGTGACACTTTTCCTGTAATCATAAGCTCTGTTTTAGAGCCACAGGAAGAGAAAGCACTAATTCAGGTGCTAAGGACACACAAGGCAGCTCTTGGGTAGTCTATAAGTGATCTTAAGGGCATTAGCCCAGCTAGATGCATGCACAAGATCCTGTTGGAGGATAATGTCAAACCAGTGGTCCAACCACAGAAGAGGCTAAATCCAGCCATGAAGGAGGTGGTGCAGAAAGAGGTCACTAAATTACAAGAGGCTGGGATTATTTATCCTATTTCTGATAGCCCCTGGGTGAGCCCTGTACAAGTTGTCCCCAAGAAGGGAGGCATGACATTACTGGCGTTAAACGCCCAGAATGGTGCCCATTCTGGCGTTTAACGCCCAAAGTACCCCTTATTGGCATTTTTTCGCCAGCAAACTCTTTTTCTCTGCTTTTTACACTGAATCCTTCTGTAACTCTGTGAATTCCTTCAATTTTGATAATTGCCCTTGTAGAAACAAAACATATAACCTGCTAATGACTGGGTTGCCTCCCAACAAGCGCTTCTTTATTGTCTTTAGCTGGACCTTCACTGAGGATCATTCCAGCCTCAGTTTTGAGCATTCTTGCTCAAAATTGCTTTCAAGATAATGCTTGATCCTCTGTCCATTAACAACGAACTTTTTGTCAGAATCAGTATCCTGAAGCTCAACATATCCATATGGTGACACTCCTGTAATCACATACGGACCCCTCCACCGGGATTTAAGTTTTCCTGGAAACAATCTGAGCCTAGAGTTGAAGAGCAGGACTTTTTGTCCTGGCTCAAAGACTCTGGATGACAACTTCTTGTCATGCCACTTCTTTGCCTTTTCCTTATAAATCTTAGCATTTTCAAAGGCACTGAGTCTAAATTCATCTAACTCATTTAGCTGGAGCAATCTTTTTTCACCAGCTAACTTAGCATCCAGGTTTAGGAATCTGGTTGCCCAGTAGGCTTTATGTTCCAGTTCCAC
>NC_029774.3:32868274-32869875 GCF_000817695.3 Arachis duranensis
TCAGTGACGGGGGCACTCATTTCTACAATAGACAGCTATACTCTGCTATGGTCAGATATGGAATTAGCCACAAAGTGGCAATTCCGTATCATCCACAGACAAATGGGCAAGCTGAAGTCTCTAACAGAGAGCTAAAAAGAATCCTAGAACGGACTGTGATAGCCCGAAGAAAGGATTGGGCAAAGAGTTTGGATGATGCTCTGTGGGCATACAGAATAGCATTCAAGACTCCAATAGGAACCTCTCCATACCAACTGGTGTATGGGAAGGCCTGTCATCTACCCGTGGAACTGGAACATAAAGCCTACTAGGCAACCAAGTTCCTAAACATGGATGCTCAATTAGCTGGTGAAAAAAGATTGCTCCAGCTAAATGAGCTAGAGGAATTCAGACTCAATGCCTTTGAAAATGCAAAAATTTATAAGGAAAAGGCAAAGAAGTGGCATGACAAGAAGTTGTCATCCAGAGTCTTTGAGCCAGGACAAAAAGTTCTAATCTTCAACTCTAGGCTCAGATTGTTTCCAGGAAAACTTAAGTCCCGGTGGAGGGATCCGTATGTGATTACAGGAGTGTCACCATATGGATATGTTGAGCTTCAGGATATTGATTCTGACAAAAAGGTAATTTGAAGATTTCTCTTATTTTGTCCAGATGGAAGTACATAACTTTCCCTCTGACCATGGTTCTGTAGGTATGGTACGCAGTTCCAGTCATTCTCTGCTTATCTGTTAACCACAGATTTGAGTAGAATTCTTGAACCATATTCCTTCCAACCTTTATCTCAGGACTGGTTAGAACTTCCCATCCTCTGTTTCGAATTTGCTCTTGGATCCCCGGATATTCATCTTCTTTCAGATCAAATTTAACTTCCGGGATCACCGACCTCAGACCCATTATTTTGTGATAATGGTCTTCATGTTCTTTGGTTAAGAACTTCTCTTGATTCCAAAGATTCTTTGGATTATTCTCTTTCTTTCCTCTTAAATTGGTTTGTTTTCCCTTAGGAGCCATGATCTTGATGAATCTTGGCTTAGTGATCACGGAAAAGCACACCAAACTTAGAGGTTTGCTTGTCCTCAAGCAAAAGAAAGGAAAGAAGAGAGAGAGAGGAAGAGCAAATTCGAATGGTGTGGGGAATGAGGGGTGCCAAACGTGTATTTATAAGGTGGGGAGGGGAGATTTCGAAAAAAAGAAAAATTTGAAAGGAGATTTGAGAAGATATGGAAATAAATTGAGAGAAGGGTGAGTTTTTAAACAAAATTTGGGAATGATTTGAGAGATTTGAAGAAGGATTTTAGATTTTTGAAAATTTGAAAGTGAATGATGAGAGATTGAAGTGTGTTTTTGTGGAAAAATATGGGTAAGAAAAGGAAAGTTTGAAAAAAATTTGATTTGAAAACAAAACTGTGGTCCCCCCCACCTTTCTGGCATTAAACGCCCAGAATGGCACCCATTCTGGCGTTTAACGCCCATTTGATGCCCCTTTTGGGCGTTTAACGCCCAGCCAGGTGCCCTGGCTGGCGTTAAACGCCAGAATTCCTTTATCACTGGGCGTTTTTCTAAACGCCCAGGATGCTGCACACCTGGCGTTAAACGCCCAG
>NC_029774.3:32870031-32870343 GCF_000817695.3 Arachis duranensis
TCCTTACTGGCGTTTTTTCGCCAGTAAGCTCTTTTTCTCTGCTTTTTGAGCTGAATCCTTCTGTAACTCTGTGAATTCCTTCATTTTTGATACTTGCCTCTGTAAGACAAATCATATAACCTCCTAATGACTGGGTTGCCTCCCAGCAAGCGCTTCTTTACTGTCTTTAGCTGGACCTTTACTGAGAATCACTCAAGTCTCAGTTTAGAGCATCCCTGCTCAAAGTTGCCTTCAAGATAATGCTTGATCCTCTGTCCATTAACAATGAACTTTTTGTCAGAATCAATATCCTGAAGCTCAACATATCCATAT
>NC_029774.3:32871249-32871692 GCF_000817695.3 Arachis duranensis
GCCCCAGCTACTGGTTCTATGCGGGACAGATGATCAGCTACTTGGTTCTCTGTCCCTTTTCTGTCTCTTATTTCTATATCAAACTCTTGCAGAAGCAACACCCATCTTATAAGCCTGGGTTTTGAATCCTGCATTGTGAGTAAGTATTTAAGAGCAGCATGGTCAGTGTACACAACCACTTTAGATCCCACTAGATAGGATCTAAACTTGTCAATGGCGTATACCACTGCAAGTAACTCTTTTTCTGTGGTTGTGTAATTTTTCTGTGCGTCATTTAGAACACGGCTGGCATAATAAATGACGTGCAGAAGCTTGTTATACCTCTGTCCCAACACTGCACCAATGGCATGGTCACTGGCATCACACATTAGTTCAAATGGCAATGCCCAATCTGGTGCAGAGATGACTGGTGCTGTGACCAGCTTAGCTTTCAGGGTCTCAAA
>NC_029774.3:32873396-32876108 GCF_000817695.3 Arachis duranensis
TCATTTAGAACACGGCTGGCATAATAAATGACGTGCAGAAGCTTGTTATCCCTCTGTCCCAACACTGCACCAATGGCATGGTCACTGGCATCATACATTAGTTCGAATGGCAATGTCTAGTCTGGTGCAGAGATGACTGGTGCTGTTACCAGCTTGGCTTTCAGGGTCTCAAATGCCTGTAGACACTGTGTGTCAAACACAAATGGTGTGTCGGCAGCTAGCAGGTTGCTCAGAGGTTTAGCAATTTTCGAAAAATCCTTTATAAACCTTCTGTAGAATCCTGTGTGTCCCCGAAAGCTTCTGATTGCCTTAACATTGGCAGGTGGTGGTAATTTTTCAATTACCTCTACCTTTGCCTTATCCACCTCTATTTCCTTGCTTGAAATTTTGTGCCCAATGACAATTCCTTCAGTCACTATAAAGTGACATTTCTCCCAGTTTAAAACCAGGTTAGTCTCTTGGCACCTTTTCAGGACAAGTGCTAGGTGGTTAAGACAGGAGCTGAATGAGTCTCCATATACTGAGAAGTCATCCATGAAGACTTCCAAGAATTTCTCTACCATATCAGAGAAGATGGATAGCATGCATCTCTGAAAGGTTGCAGGAGCATTACATAGACCAAAGGCATCCTCCTGTAGGCAAACACGCCAAAAGGGCAAGTGAATGCTGTTTTCTCTTGGTCTTGAGGATCTACTGCAATTTGGTTATAACCTAAATAGCCATCCAAAAAGCAGTAATAATCATGACCAGCTAGTCTTTCTAGCATTTGGTCTATGAATGGTAAAGGAAAATGATCCTTTCTGGTGGCTGTATTGAGCCTTCTGTAGTCAATACACATACGCCACCCTGAAACTGTTCTTGTTGGAACCAGTTCATTTTTTTCATTATGAACCACTGTCATGCCTCCCTTCTTAGGGACAACATGAACAGGGCTCACCCAGGGGCAATCAGAAATAGGATAAATAATTCCAGCCTCTAGTAATTTAGTGACCTCTTTCTGCACCACCTCCTTCATGGCTGGATTTAGCCGCCTTTGTGGTTGAACCACTGGTTTGGCATTATCCTCCAATAGGATCTTGTGCATGTATCGTGCTGGGCTAATGCCCTTAAGATCACTTATGGACCACCCAAGAGCTGTCTTGTGTGTCCTTAGCACTTGAATCAGTGCTTCCTCTTCCTGTGGATTTAAAGCAGAGCTTATAATCACTAGAAAAGTGTCACCCTCTCCCAGAAATGCATACTTCAGGGATGGTGGTAGTGGTTTGAGCTCAGGTTTGGGAGGCTTATCCTCTTCCTGAGGAATTTTCAAAAATTCTTTTGTTTCCTCTGGTTCTTCCTGTTCAGGCTGAACATCCTTGAAGATGTCCTCTAGTTCTGATTCTAGACTTTCAGTCATATTGATCTCTTCCACCAAAGAGTCAATGATGTCAGCGCCCATGCAGTCATTTGGTGTGTCTGGGTGCTGCATAGCTTTTACAGCATTCAACTTGAACTCATCCTCATTGACTCTCAGGGTTACTTCTCCTTTTTGTACATCAATGAGAGTTCGTCTAGTTGCTAGGAAAGGTCTTCCTAAAATGAGAGTTGCACTCTTGTGCTCCTCCATTTCCAGCACTACAAAGTCAGTTGGAAAGGCGAATGGCCCAACTTTGACAATCATGTCCTCAATTATGCCTGATGGATATTTAATGGAGCCATCAGCAAGTTGGAAGCATATCCGGGTTGGTTTGACTTCTCCAGTCAACCCAAGCTTTCTGATAGTGGATGCAGGTATTAGATTGATACTTGCTCCAAGGTCACACAGGGCTGTCTTGGTGCAAGCACCTTCTAATGTGCATGGTATCATAAAGCTTCCTGGATCTTGAAGCTTTTCTGGTAAGCTTTTCAGAATGACTGCACTGCATTCTTCAGTGAGAAACACTTTTTCAGTTTCTCTCCAATCCTTTTATGACTTAAGATCTCTTTCATGAACTTAGCATAAGAAGGTATTTTCTCAAGTGCCTCTGCAAACAGAATCTTTATTTCAAGAGTCCTTAAATAGTCTGCAAAGCGGGCAAATTGCTTATCCTGTTCCGCTTGGCGGAATTTCTGAGGATAAGGCATCTTGGCTTTATATTCATCAACCTTAGTTGCTGCAGGTTTATTCCTTACAGAGGTGGTTGGAGAAGCCTTTTTAGAGGGGTTACTATTAGCACTCTCAGATGTCTAATTCCCCATTGGCGTTTGAACGCCAGAATTGGGAGAAGAATGGGCGTTTAACGCCAGCTTCCCCCCTTTTTCTGGCGTTTGAATGCCAAGAGTATTCCTCTCTGGGCTCTTACTGTCCTCAGAGGGATTTTGGACAGTGGTTTGGTTATCCTCTGTCAATTGTTCCTTTATTGGCTTTTTGCTATTTTGAGCAGTGTTGTTCAATGTTTTCCTATTCCTCAGTTGAACTGCTTGGCATTCTTCTGTTATCTGTTTAGATAACTGCTGCTTTGCCTGATTCAACTGTGATTCTATGTTCTTGTTAGCAATTTTAGTTTCTTGGAGCATCTCTTTAAACTCTGCTAACTGTTTTGTCATCAGGTGTAGTTGCTGATTAAGCTCAACCATCTGTTCTTGAGGATTAGGATCAGTGGCTACTGCCATAACTTCTTCTTTTGTAGAGAACTCATTGCTAGAGTACAAATGTTGATTTCTAGCAACAGTATCTATAAGCTCTTGAGCCTC
>NC_029774.3:32876460-32877357 GCF_000817695.3 Arachis duranensis
AAATGAGGAAAGAGAAAAACAACAAAATGACACCAAACTGAAAATTTTTAGAAAATCAGACTCAAATTTTTCGAAAACTTAAAAGAAAACACAAAGAAGACACCAAACTTAGAATTTTTAAGGATTAGGATAGGACTAAGGACATGCAAATACGAAAAATAAAAGAAAACAAAAGCATGCAATTGACACCAAACTTAAAATATGAAACTAGACTCAAATAAAAGACTCTAAAACAACAAAAATAAAACAGTCCTAATCTAAGCAACAAGATAAGCCGTCAGTTGTCCAAACTCGAACAATCCCCGGCAACGGCGCCAAAAACTTGGTGCACGAAATTGCAATCACACTTTTGTAATCCCGCACAACTAACCAGCAAGTGCATTGGGTCATCCAAGTAATACCTTACGTGAGTAAGGGTCGATCCCACGGAGATTGTCGGCTTGAAGCAAGCTATGGTTATCTTGTAACTCTTAGTCAGGATATCAATAATTATCAGGTTTGATTGTGAAAAGTAAAGAACATGAAATAAGTACTTGTTTTGCAGTAATGGAGAATAGGTTGAGGTTTTGGAGATGCTCTATCTTCTGAATCTCTGCTTTCCTACTATCTTCTTCTTCATGCACGCAAGGCCCCTTCAATGGCAAGTTGTATGTAGGGTTTCACTGTTGTCAATGGCTACCTCCCATCCTCTCAGTGAAAATGTTCAACGCGCTCTGTCACAGCACGCTAATCATCTGTCGGTTCTCAATCAGGTTGGAATAGAATCCAGTGATTCTTTTGCGTCTGCCACTAACGCCCAGCCCTCAGGAGTTTGAAGCTCGTCACAGTCATTCAATCCTTGAATCCTACTCAGAATACCACAGACAAGGTTTAGACCTTCCGGATTCTCTTGAATGC
>NC_029774.3:32877494-32877794 GCF_000817695.3 Arachis duranensis
ATGAGAATGATGATGAGTGTCACGGATCATCACATTCATCAGGTTTAGGAACAAGTGATATCTTAGAATAGAAGCAAGCGTGTTTGAATGAAAAATAGTAGTAATTGCATTAATCCATCAAGACACAGCAGAGCTCCTCACCCCCAACCATGGGAATTCTGAAGCTGATTTGCAACGCCAGTTTGGGCCATCAAATCTCGAGAAAAGTATGGACTATTATACATTCCTGGAAAGCCCAGGATGTCTACTTTCCAACGCAATTAAGAGTGCGCCAATTGGGCTTCTGTAGCTCCAGAAAAT
>NC_029774.3:32877918-32903756 GCF_000817695.3 Arachis duranensis
ATGCTAGTTTGGGCGTTTAACTCCAATTTTTATGCCAGTTCCGGCGTTAAACGCCGGGAATTCTGAAGCTGATTTGCAACGCCGGTTTGGGCCATCAAATCTTAGGCAAAGTATAAACTATTATACATTGCTGGAAAGCCCAGGATGTCTACTTTCCAACGCCGTTGAGAGCGCGCCAATTGGGCTTTTGTAGCTCCAAAAAATCCACTTTGAGTGTAGGGAGGTCAGAATCCAACAGCATCTGCAGTCCTTTTCAGCCTCTGAATCAGATTTTTGCTCAGGACCCTCAATTTCAGCCAGAAAATACCTGAAATCTCAGAAAAACACACAAACTCATAGTAAAGTCCAGAAAAGTGAATTTTAACTAAAAACTAATAGAAATATAATAAAAACTAACTAAAATATACTAAAAACATACTAAAAATAATGCCAAAAAGCGTATAAATTATCCGCTCATCATCTAACCAGTTCAACCGAAGTTTAACCGAAAAAACTATTTTATAATAAAATAATAAAAATTTTAAATTAACACACTGTACAACATAATTATAATCTAATATAAACTTTAAAATATCTTCTAAATTTAAAATATTACATGTAAAAACATCAATCAAATTATTACCCACATATGCATTATTATATCCAAGTTGATTGTTTTAAACTATAAAATGTATTAAAAATCTTTGAGCTCATCAATTTAAATGGAAACTCATTAAATTAAAAGACTGATTAATTTAATTGAGCTAATTCAATTCATATATTTCTTCATTGAACTAAAAGGCTAGTGATGATCAATTTACTTCTTACTTAACAAAGGTTGATCATAATTTTAATAAATTTTTTGCATAATTTACTTCTTCCCTAATAAACTTTTAACAAATTTTCAGCATAATTTTAATAAAAATTAACAAAAATCTCAGCACAATGTTAACCAATATTAACCAAGTGAACTAAAATCAACTAATTATTTAAAACAATGATACAATCTAAAGCAGAGAACAATACAGCACATAAGCATAGTTAATCATTCCATAAGGCAAATTTAAATCTGGGTAGCACATTAGCACTAGTAATCCCTCCAAGGATAATAACAACAACACTAAAGAAAAAAGGTATGTAGTAGGAAAATAGAAGAGATGAGTATTATGCAGAAGAATAAGCTAAAGATTACACAAAGCCAACTAATACAACTGATTACACTTCTTTCAATTTTGTTCTTGATCATCTTTGATTCTTTAAAAATAAAGAGTTATCTCCTTTACAATCCAAAAAAATGTTCTGAAAAAAAATGAAGAACAAGAGAACGAAAATTAAAAAAAATGAAGCCATTAACAAAATTTTCAGCACAATTTTAACAAACATTCACCAAAAAACTAAAATCAACTAATCATTCAAATCAATGATTCAATCCAAAGCAGAATCTCCCCCCCCCAAAAAAATTGTTCAGAGCAAAAAAATGAAGAACAGAAAATGAAAATTAAAAAAAATTATGCCATTGACTTCGAGGAAAAGCTGCAAGCCTGCGATTGGTGAGAGGGAACAGGGTTTGGAGACTTGGAGAATGCCGAAAGGACGAAGAGAGAAGCCCCTGAGTGTGACTGTGGCCCACTCCTTACAGCGGTGGTAGAGGCTAAGGTTGAAGGAAGTTCTGCTTTTTGAAGGAAGGAGATTGGCAAAGGGGCTGGGGGGCACAAGGCACAGTGGAGGAAGAAACAGTGGCTCCTGAGTGCAACGGACTGCGGCATTGAGGCTCTCCTTGCAGCGGTAGGCGAGATTGTAACCTAGAGTAGAGAGTTGAGAGAGGAAAGAGTCTGAAGAATGGATGACTAAGCCAGGGAGAAGAGGAATTTTGGATCCCTAAAGCTAAAAACATCAAACGACAATTTTTTTTCAAAACCGACCGGGTCCCGGTTCAGTCCGACCGATCAGTTCTTGGCCGATTCAACAGTTTAAATACGGACTGAACCATATTTTCTTTTGGTTTGCGGGTGGACTGGTCCGACCAGTCGTTCCGATCCGATTTTCAGAACATTGCCTTTTGCAGAGGTTACGAGCTAACGAGAATGCTGTGCTGAAACTACGCCAGGAAGGCTACCTGTGAAGATACTCTGATGCTTAAGTCAATAGTGTTCTTAGGTAATAGAGTGAATAGTGTAGTACCTGCCGTGTTTTCATTTTCCCTTTATTACATCTTTCCCGATGTAACTGTTATCAGGCATTTACTGCCTTTAATGTATTTCTTTTAATATCATGATTTGACAGCTTTTCAAGTTAATGAATTAATTCATTTTTAGTGGTACTTACATTAGACTTTATTGAGCTCGTAACGTAATATACTCATTTAATCGTGACATTAGAATTATTATTCTTTTATAGAACAAGGTCATTCTTGATATATAATCAAATGCTCAATTCAATGGATTTACCCTCTAGTTAAACTTAATTTGAATTAGAATTTTTCAAATTTAATCAGTTTTCAGAGAATGCACCCATTCCAAGGGAGGAACCAAATACTGTACTATATAAAACACGAACTTTGCATATGCATATAAAGAGAATGCTCTTTAGAAAATATTCTCTCAAGTCTTAAAATTTTTACACACACGCACACACGGGGAGAGTGAGAGAGAAAGAGAGAGATAAACTAAAATTCAAATATTGGAAAATACAAATTTATAAGTGCGGAGTTTCAAACCCTAACATCAATTCCCGAATCTTTCTCACTACTCTCTTTCGAATCTTAGAGACTTGGAACAATTTTTTTATTTAATTATATAGAAGAAAAAAGTCCAATATCATTACTAATCACTACCCGCAATTAGTTTTGAAAAGAAAATGGATACATGAATTGAATTGCATTACTGCTATTTAATTCTTGAATCTTTCTCTTTGCTCTTTTTTTAATCTTGGAGCAATTCTTGATTCTGCATAATCAATTTGCAATCACATTGTTGCTATTCCTCTTTTCGTCAAATCTTTGAGCAAGTCCTCGATGATCTTTTCTTTGCAAAGAAGAATATTTATAAAAAAAAAGAGAAGAGAGAAACAAAAATAGAACAAAGTGAAAGAATGAGAAATAGTGTGTTATTGTGTATTGTGTTGTGTGTTGAGTGTGGAAGACACAAAAATGAGGTAAGTAGAGTATATTTATATGTTACGCATTACGCAAGGCGTTACTTATACGCTATTTTGACGTTATTTATCCGTGCGTCATTTATAAGTTATGTTTACGACATTGATTACACGTAAGCTAAAAATTTATATACCATGAATTCAATAAGTCAATAACTAATACAATATTATTCATAAAAATAATAGAAAAATAAACAAAAATATTTACATGTTAACCAAAGAAATATTTTAACATGTTTACAATATTAATAGCTACATATTCTATTTGTTTATTTATAGATCTATACAATTACACAAAAGATTCAGCTGATTATCATAATTGTTCTTGAATCATATTTATAAATCAAATTTTGTTATGTTTAGTAAATATAATAAAGTTAAAAATTATTCTTAGAGAATATTTCAAAGAGATGGATGTGAAATTGAGAATTGTACATGAAATTTTAAATTCAAACAAGACATACATAAAGAAAATTATCATTTTGTGTCTTATACTATATTCTTTTACTATTTCAAAAGTAACTATATATACTTATGCAAAATTTTCTATTTTTTTAATACTGAATTTTTATTTTTGTAAAATTTAAAATTATATTTTTATTTTAAAATGATTAAATTGTAAATTAACATGCATCATAGTAATTGTTAGTTTGCTTTAAGTGCAAATTTACATATATTGTATTTGATAACCATAATGCTACTAAGTACTAACTAACAATTTTATTTACGAGATAAATTTCCGTTTTATAAGCATCAAATTGCAGGAAAAATAAAATTTGAAAAAGAAAATTACGTTTAGTCTATTTTAAAATGCCTAAAAGATGTAAGAACATATATTTTTCTTATTTCATTTTGCTTTTTATTCATTCATTCCAATTCGATACATAATACAATATAAAAAATTGAAAAAGATTTATAATTAAATGAAATTCACTCTTTTTTCCTCAAAATAAGCGATTTTATTCATTTTAAAGAAAGAAATACAAGTGTTCAAATTTAGAACTTAAAAATAAAAATTCCAATACTCATTACCTAGCGAATATGGTCGGTATTATTAACCAAACTTAATTATTCATATGAGTTCAAATTATTAACACTAAGAACAGAAATATCGATAATATATAATTTTACATTATGTATTTACATAAATTTATACGTTATTGCAACACAATGTGAAAAGACATAAAATGTAATAGATTGATCAACTTCAACCAAGTCCAGAACATGCTTGTGGGAAAAAACTCAATTCCCTACGCACCCTTGGTCTCCATTGCTAATTTTGAGGCTTCACCATTTAAGTTTTGCGGGAAAATACTGCAAAGTACAAATCATGTTACAAACAAAATAACAAATCAACAAAATCATTCAAATTTTTCTCACCTTCTCAATAAGAGACTGATAGTATGGCTTAACCTTTTCTACATCAACTAAGACTTTACTCTTGCTATACAAATCATACTTGCTGCACAAAATTATCAGTGATGTAAGTGACAATAGAAGATGTAGCTAGAAAAAAAGATATATTTAAGTTAGGCAGGAACTTACTTGAATACATGGAGCCATTTCAAGTTCTCACGGTCTTCATCATTCATGAGATGAGCGTATGCACCTTCCTTGTGTAAGGCTACAAGGTTATTATACATCATATAAAGGGTTATTGTATTTGCTGACCAAAGAATAACTAGTCATTTATAACCCAAAATTTAAATAGGAGGACAAATAGCACATGGTGAAAACACTTACCATAGAAAGACAAAAAATACCAAATTATTATATAAATTGCAAATCATTCAATGATCCAAGTGATGCACTCTTCTATATAGACTCACCAAATACATGTAATCATCATGTCCCCATGACATCATAACGTTGTTGAGTCCACATCCTTTAGTGTAGACCCCTTCTTTCGTGCTACAAGCAGGATTTTTGAAATCTGGGTTGTACTTGAAATACTAGAGCCAAGAAGAAGCTTATATTGATTGCTAGTTTAAGATAACAAACTAAAGTTAGTTATAACTTTCTCAAAACTAATTGATTACCTTGTGGTGAATGTTTGCTTCATCAAAGGCACAACCAACAGGGAATGTATCTCCTGCAAATATGTATTTTTTATTAAGTTTAATTGTTGAATTCAAAATCATATACCATAACTCCATAAGGCAATTAGAAGTAATAAATGCTCACCAGCAACAGCCCATTGAGGAAGCTCGCCAAATTGAGGAAGAAGAAGAATCTTTCCAAGATCTAAAACAAATCAACTATCATTTGTAAATTTCTATTGCTATAAAATATGTTGTCTCTTTGTAAACAAAAGCAGCTTAACTTTCATGTATGATTATGATCAAGACTTTAAATGGCTCTTTTAGCAAAGCTTATACAAAAGTATATCCAAGTGCAAGTACCATGGATGAGAGCAGTCAGATGCAACCAATCTTCATTGGGATAATCTTTTCTGATGGCTTCAGCAGATTGTAACAAATGTTGAATTTGAGGTTCATCCAAATCAGGATCACTCTCATCCACCACTTGATTGAGCAGCTCACAACATTCCCATATGCTCATTTCTGCCTTGTCCAATTTCTGATAGTGCTCTCTCATTTTCTTCACCTGTAATAGCATTGCATTTAGCAAATAAAATTTTAGTTAGCATTTATCATTCGCATGACATTGCCTAGGGAGATAGATTAAAGTCTGCTTACAAAGTCATATGTTTGGTTGATGTGTTGCAGTCTATAGAATTCCTCTATATCTTTTTGCCTTTCACTTTCAGCATCATAATCCCTGCAAATATCCCGTCATCAACCCACATTAGCATTATTTTTTTATCAACATACACTATTTAAAACGATAAAGATCCATTAATAAATATTAATTGAAGAAAATATGAGTGAGAGAATATGAAATGGAGTTGAAACCTGAAAGAGTGGCCAAATGAATTGATTTCTGGTGTTGTAAATTCATTATGTGAAAATTCCTTTGGCAAAGAAAATTCACCATTCAACGCAACTTTCTTGGCTTCCTCAGTGACAGTGTGCACGCTCTTCTCGTCGAATTGTGACCCTGAAAATATGTTACAATATGACAGACACGAGTTATATATATATAGCCATATTTGTGCAAGAATATAAATCAAATTGAAATAGTAAAATAAAGGTTACAATAATACCAAGGGAAGGTTGCTTAGCAAGGATGGTCATCATTGTCGTAAGAAAAGACAACAACAAAAATTACTGGAGAAAATGCTTAAAAAACAACAAAGAAAGTAAAAGAAAATCTCAATGAAATGGATGTGGCAAAAACCTCTGACAAAAAAGGTGTTTATATAGCTCAACATAAAATCCTTTTTCTTGTGTTTAAATTTTAAAAGTTCCAAAACAAAAAAAATAAATGGATAAACCAATTTAGAATCATACTATTTTAAGTAACTTCTTATCCTAATCAAATTCAAAATTGTTCATGTCAACGTCAGCGTTAGGTGTTATCTACTCATTTTATAATCCAAGACTTGATTAAATTATAGTAAAAATTACTATTAAAAAGTTGTACTATATACTAATATTAATCCATGCTAAGAGTTAAATTTTGAATTTCTGATCCTAATAATCTATATACGTTATTCTTTATGTTAAAATAATTTTATAGCTTAGTCATACTCTTGTAGGTGTTGCTGTTAATTTGCTGTCTTCATCAAAAATAGTTAACAATTTATGAAATTTTGTTTTTTGTTACAAGAGTTGTAAACGAAATATATGGTAGCTCAACGAGTGATAACTAATTCTTTTTCCTCCAAAGATAGAAATATTTTATTCCAATAAGAGAAAAGGAATGGATCCTTTTCATTTAAATTAAACAAATAATTTATTTATTTGTGTAATATTTATTAATTTAAATATGAATGCCACATCTTTAATACATTGAGCAAAAGAAATATAAACTCATCCAAAATCAAGTTTTTTTATGAAATTTATCCATATCTTGTGTACTGAGCATCTAAGATCTTAAGACACTCTTTTTGGATGTAGTGCATTCAAGATGTGTGCAAAATAAATTCAAATTCTTTGCATCGTAGAAAACTACTTACAAAATATTTCACATATATAAGGACTTACAAGCACCGTAACTCGACACATGGTGAGGATGGAGTGATATTTGAGTACAATTCTTCTATGATAATACTACGCATGTGGCATCTAGATTCCCTCTATACACTAAAGAATTGCATGTTAATGAATATAGATGCAGTTGGTTCTAATGAGATTGGAAATGTCGGGTACAAATTTCTGTCAGCGCTACTGAATAGAAGATTTTGAAACAAGAAATTTTGGGTCTAAGGTGATGACCATGTGCGGATAATGTTTAACGTGTATTCGAAGCTAATGTCGCAATGTAACATGTAATGGAATAGTATACTGAGGCTCGTGACGTAGGAGGTGGTGATGGGCCTTTTTCTTTGATTCAGTAGGGCCTACCGCTAGCGGCAAATTCTATTCAATATGCCACATCGAGTGGCTATGTGGAGGAGGAGGAGGAGAGTGAGTCTGATTCGGAGTACATTATTGAAATGTGGCCATCTAGTGAGAGTGGTTCTTTAGATGAGTGTGTGACAGATACTCCAAGTGGTGGGGTACTCAGTTTTATCTTCCTCCACCTTGGCTATTCCTCAAGTATCAGATGTTCCAAGTTATTATTGCACTTTAGACATGGATTCCATATAGCTGGATGATCCTTTTAACCTTAGCTAAAGAGAAGATTACAGAGATGATAAAATTGAATTTTGGATGGACTACAAGTTTAGGAGTAGAGACCTAATGTATCTAACTTGTGTCGCCATGAAGAATCCTACCTTCATGGTGGTCTTTACTCTGATGTCCCCATCTAGCCAACCTATTAATGGAGATTAGATTACGTTATATAATAAATATTGTAAAATTGTAACTCAGCATGAAATGAAGTTTACGTACCTCGCAGCAAGCAAGAATGTGACTACATCCCTTTTGGTCGGATAAGAAGCAGTAAATCTATGGTAGATCTATGACTGTATAAGCGGGATACACCTGACAATTTTCATAATATCGCAATGAGCAACGCTACACAAAGAATGGTAGGTCCAAGCAAATTTTGTAGAGCCCACGATAATCCCCGACATGTGTTAAAATGCTCAAGGAGCGGCAACCACCTAAGAGGGATGAGGTTGGCAGACTTGTCCATAAATAAAAACCCCAATTAGTATCAACAGGTAACACCGGACATACTTTCTCAAAGTAACTGGATCTACACCTTGCGGAATATGTGCAATTCTGTCTCTAAACCAAGACATCTTCAGCACAAAAGCTTTCTTCTTCGTCTTAGGCTGAGGTGGAGTCCTAACATCGAGCAGCTCCTCAACCCAATACCACATAGGTGGCCATCAAACGTCTAAAAATCTCTAGTACAATTTCCAATCGACTCACCATTTGTGTGCAACCCAAGATAGTATGCCACGTTTTGGAATGTAATGATGCACTTACCCAGTAGTAAGTGAAAACTATGGGTCTTCGGCCTCTACCGCTAAATAAAAGTAGAGAGAAAAAGGTTGTCAAGGATGAATCCCTAAGTTCTACTGCATAGCCAAACTGGGCTTCTCTAATATACAGTAGGAGGATGTTCGATGTTAGGATGGACAAGCTCACACGATGACACATGGACATTGCAGAAATACATGGTCACAATTTTTTATTAAATATTATATGTCTCAAATTTACTAAATTAAATAAATTAACTTGATCTAAGTCTAAAATGATCTTGATGGTTATCAGTGGCTAAGAGAATGGGGGCTTGAATCTTAGCCTCCTTTTCTTGTGAATATTACCTTTTGCTTTCTTAAAGAAACTTAGGAGATATTTTTACTTTTGTCTCGTATCAAGTTGAGAGACACTTTATTTTTATCTCTTGAGTAATAGAACCAGAAGTGAAGTAGAGAAGAAGAAGTGACACATAGATGTATCTTGGTTCAGCTACCTAGTGCAATGTAGCCTACATCCAGTCTCCATCACAATTATGATGGGATTTCACTAACTTTTTCAACATATTACATACACCAATGTTTTTCTAAGATCTACCTAATCCTATCTGGGACAAATCCAGATTCTAATAGAATCTGAATTTGACTAGATCTTAATCTAGCTTTCAACAGTAAAGTGCTAACCCAACTTACAAGAGAATCTCCACAGGATCATGACTTAAAACAGAAAGATGTACAAAGAAAATCTGAAACATCTTATGGCTTTTTCTCTAAGTTTAACTCATCGCTTTTTACCTCTCATTGGCTTTTTCTTACAAACCTCACCATGTTTGCCTTTTTTTAATGAGACTCAGACAGACTAAATTGAGAAAAAGAGAATACTAAATGAGAACCATGAAGGAGAAGAACTCAAAAGTTTAGGAAGCTATAAGAACTGAACACTGTGCTTTGTTCTTACTCTCTTGCCTTCAACCCTTGGCCATTCACCCTTATTATAGAAGAGTGAAGCTTCCTAGGTTGAAGCTAGTTCACGGTCCATACTATCTTCTTCTCCTTCATAGAGCTTACATCGGCTTTGTTAGTGAGGAGAGAGAAATCTGAATCGGTTGCATGCAACTTACCCATTCTCTCTTATCCTTTTTCTTCAAGTTTCTTCATTCTTGACCGTGAAGCCTTGCTTTGGTTCAAGTTTTATTTTTGAGCATTGATGAGCTTCTAACAATTATTGACTTTGCTTTCTTCATTCTTGCTTATTTTATTCTTGGTGCTTGGCAGATTTCTCCATGGTTCTTTAGTAAAGCACAAAAGGAGAAAGACATTTTTTATGTTTTCTGACCGAAGAGTGACTAGCTTCTTGGTTGTAGTCTTTTTTTTCTTGCTTGGATTTGGAAACAAGTTTTTTGTTCTTCACACCATCTTAGCTATTGCATTTTTCTTTTCTTTCTTTCTTCCTTGTTGGAAGACGTGATCGAAGTGAAAGAGAGAGGAGAGAGAAGAAAGAATTTGGCTTTCGGTGGAAGCTTCAAGAAAATTAATTGGAATGAATTTGGGGTTCAAGTGTCTGAAAGTGGAAAATGTAGTTGATTACCGAATGTGCTTGGATTTTTATTTGGGCCATGTAACTTGTGGCTAGGTTCAGCCATTTCCTAACTTGGATCATGATTGGGGTATTTAGTGTAGACTTGCTTAATAGGTGATCAATGTGTAACTCATATTTTGTGTATACATGGGCCAGACCGGGTTTGGGCTGGATCTCAAGTTTCTTGGACCAATTTGGTTAACTTATTTTCCTATGCACTAAACCAAATAAATTAAACAAACAATTGATAATTAGCTTATCATGTTTGTTTATCACAAAAATTAGTTTTTCAAACTCAATAACCTCTCCCTTGATGACAAATATTATTAAAATAAATTGTGAAAGATTAGGAGAGGAAACTTCCCTTTGATGAATAATTCACGTAATACTCTCCCTTTCTTTTGATCACCATGCTCCCCCTTAATATGTACTTTGATCAATCTGATTAGGACAATTTATTCATAGAAAAGAATGCCTATGTTCAAAATATATTCTAGCAATTATGAGCTTCTTTGATAAGGCTATTAGTAACCCGATTTAAAAGGATAAAGGCAAAGTTTTCAAAAAGTTATAGTTCCTTTAACAGAGTAAGATTTCAACACTTATGAGCACATAATACTAATCATGATTGGAAACATGTTATCCCTATAGAGACATGATCTAACAAAACAGGGCAGAATATTCCAAAACATAACCGAAATAGATCTCAAAATGTAGAATCCAAAACAGAGCATTAAATTAACAAATACAAGCTCATAAGCCAATCATGATACAGCCCATGTTCTCACTCAGATCCTGGTCTAAATTAAGAGACATAATAAAAACATATCAGAGCAGAATATTTTAATAACCCAAAAATAGAATTGAGACAGAGCTCAAAATTGAATCAGAGCTGAAACAGGGCATGATGTTCTGTTTCAATTTCTTTTTATCCTTTCAAAATAGTAACAATTTATTTTCAATTCATTTCATCTCTCTCCCTTTTGTTATCAAGGAGAAAATCTGCAATCACAAACAGCAATTAACACAGCCAAAATAGCAAATCATGCATACCAAATAGAGTGTAACATAGTTAAACTTATGACAGTCATCCAAGTTGAAATAAAGTTCAAGAGAAACTAGAAATATATCAAAGTTCCGATATCAGAGGCAACAAAATATAAGTCATTCAGAGGCAATAGAGAGCAAGACTAGGCATCAGAATCTTCATCCTCAGTGTCCAAGGCATCTTCATCTTTGTCTGACATGACCTGGTCCTCATCAAGGGAATCAAGATGTTTCAAAAACACCTCGATCCTATCATGAATGATTTTTCATTTTGTAATGCAATATTCCGCTGTTCCTTACTCGATCTGACCATCTGTTTTGTCATAAAGACATATTCTTGAAGAATATCTTTAACTATCCCAATGATCAAGTATTTATGGGAATCAGATGTACCAACAATAGAGGGAGAGGGAAGGCTTTCATCCTCACTTTCATATATTGCAAAATCTTTAGTACGCTTGACACCTTTGTCTTTAACCTGTTTGGATACACCACCGCCTTTGATAATAGACACCTTGTTCTCAACGAGCTCATTGCTCAAATAAATAGAAAAATATTCAAACAAACAAGTTAAAAATATTCCATAAGGAAGAGAGCTCTTTTTATTGCTTTTGACACAATCCCACATGTGGCGAATCATTAGATATGCAAAAGAAATAGGGATGGAGTTCAGAATGGCATAAAGCACAAGAGTGTCACAAACTATTACCCTTTGATATGATCCGTTTTGAGGCATGATTATGTGAGGTATGATGCTATGCAACAGAGCCCTAACAGGACCTAGGGCATTGTGTGTGGGAGTTGTGCCATCCATGGGGGAGAAATTTTCACATATTCTAGCCAGGGCTTCTTGGTGAGAGATGCCAATATGGTTATCTCATTTTCCAGACATATAGACATTTGCCTTTGTGTCTTGGTACCCAAGAGCTTCACAATAGTTATTACATTAAAAACAAATTGAGTATTTTTAACAAAAGAATGAAGTTCCCATTAATGAAAAAGCATATTTGCATAAAACTCTCGCACCAGGTTCGGATAGACAGACTTTCTAATTTTGAAAATGTTAGTCCATTTCAGATCATGAAAACTATTTCTAAAATCAATCCTTTTTTCAGACAAAGCATTAAGATCAACCACAAAAAATGAATAGAGAGTTCAGTTCGAAATGACTTGCTTATAAAACTCATAGTCAGTGCAACTGGCAAAACGATGAAGATCATAATGAGAGTATGATGGTTTACCATACTTCTGTTTGAACTAAAGAGAGTCAAGATGTGGAGGCTCTCTTGTATCGTGAAGTGTGGACCTTCTTGGACTTTTAGAGGGACGAGCAGAGCATTCGGAAGGATGAGGAGTAGAGCGACGAGAAGGAGATGGTGGACGGTCTTCTTGTTCTTGCATGGTGCCTTTTCCCTTTCCACCTTTCCCACGAGATGATTTGGCTCCTTTGTTAGCAAAGGAACCCTTAGGATGAACTATTTTTCTGGCCATGGATTTGTTCAGTTGAGAGGAATGAGATGAAGATAAATGGGAGTGTATGTGAATGTGTGTGTGAGATTGAGGTTGTTTGGATTGAAGAGTATTTCGAGAAAGGATGAATGCACCAGTGCTCCTTCTTGTTGCTATTTTCTTTCTCATATTGAATGATGGAAGAAGGTTGAGGGGAAGAGATAACGCCGAAGAGGGTTAGTGGAGGAGAGAGAGGTTATCTTGAAAGAGAAACCATTATTAATGCTTATTGGAAAACTGTTCTTTTAAAGCAAAAGAATTTATTGAAATGGTTTTCAAAAAAAATTTAAATTTTAAAACAATGAAATATGAAGTGACAAGTCATGAGGGATGATAAAAATTTTTGATTGACATGACTTGAAATGGAAAAAAAAAGAGAAAGAATTGAATAAAAAATTATTAAAATAAAGATTTTATGATTTTAGTATTAAGCCCATATCATATAAACAATGTTTGTCTTACATAGACCCAGAAGTGGTGACAGCAAGTTGGGCTATATGGGATAGATTCCCATTCTCTCAATCTAAAAATTTTCGGGGCCATGTTTAAGTTCTTTTAAAGAGTTCATCACGTGCCCAGTTTTGTCTCCCTACTACCTACGAGACAAAACAACACATAGAGAAGAAAAACACAATTAATTCACTGAGTTAATGTCAATTATTCTTAGGACATTTCTTAACTTGCAAAATCTTTCTTCACACAGTGGCTTAGTGAAGATATCAGCCAATTGCTTTTCAGATTTTACAAATTGAATCTCAATAGTTTCCTTTTGTACATGTTCCCTAATGAAGTGATATCTCACTTCAATGTGCTTGGTTCTTGAGTGCAACATAAGATTTTTTGAAATATTTATTGCACTCATGTTATCACAAAGTTAGAGAATACTATTAATTTTCAGTTTGTAGTCCACAAGTTAAGTTTTGAGCCAAATCAATTGTGAACAACAAGCGGAGGCTGAAATATATTCGGTTTCAGCTGTGGATAAAGCAACAGTAGCTTGTTTTTTGCTTGACCAAACATTTAGGGATTTTTCAAGAAAGCAACATAATCCCGAAGTACTTCGTCTATCCACATAATCACCCACATAATCTGCATCACAATAACCAACTACATAGAATTCATTAGTTCTAGGATAACATAAACCAAGGTCAGATGTGCCTTTTATGTACCTAATGATTCGTTTTATAGCTGAAAGATGTGATTCCTTATAGTGAGATTGAAAGTGAGAACATACACCCACACTTTGAACTATGTCTGCCCTAGAAGATGTTAAATAGATTATTGATCCAATCATACCTCTATACCAGGTTTCATAAATATCTTTTCCATTTTGATCCTTGTTAAGGTTTGTATTCGGATGCATAGGAGTACCATGGGTTTGGAGTTTTTTAAACCAAATTTCTTTATTAACTCTTTGGCATATTTACCTTGGCGAACAAAAATGCCACTAGGAGTTTGCTTGATTTGAAGTCCAAGGAAGAATGTTAGTTCTCCTATCAAACTCTTTTCAAACTCGCTAGTCATTAAATTTCCAAACTCTTTACACAAGGATTCATTTGCCGATCCAAACATAATATCATCCACATACACTTTGACAAGCAAGAAATCATCATTAGATTCTTTAATGAATAAAGTAGTATCAGTAGTACCCCTTAGAAAATCATTTTGCAAAAAGAAGGCACTAAGCCTTTGATGAGCGGATAATTTATACACTTTTTGGCATTGTTTTTATATAGTTTTTAGTATGATTTAGTTAGTTTTTAGTATATTTTTATTAGTTTTTAAGCAAAATTCACATTTCTAGACTTTACTATGAGTTTGTGTGTTTTTCTATGATTTCAGATATTTTCTGACTGAAATTGAGGGACCTGAGCAAAAATCTGATACAGAGGCTGACAAAGGACTACAGATGCTGTTGGATTCTGGCATCCTTGCATTCGAAGTAGATTTTCTGGAGCTACAGAACTCCAAATGGCGCACTCTTAATTGCGTTGGAAAGTAGACATCTAGGGATTTCCAGCAATATATAATAGTCCATACTTTGTGTGAGTTTTGATGACGTAAAATGGCGTCAAAACGCCAGTCTTCTGCCCTTTTCTAGCGTCAAAACGCCAGAACTGGCATAAAAGTTGAAGTTAAACGCCCAAACTGGCACATAAGCTGGCGTTTAACTCCAAGAGAAGCCTCCACACGTGTAAAGCTCAATGTTCGGCCCAAGCATACACCAAGTGGGCCCGGAAGTGGATTTCTACATCATTTACCTATTTCGCCAGACCACTTATGTTTTTTCAACGGTGGAGTTTCTACACACCATAGATTAAGGTGTGGAGCTCTGCTGTTCCTCGAGTATTAATGCAAAGTACTATTGTTCTTCTATTCAATTCATGCTTATTCTTATTCTAAGATATTCACTCGCACTTCAACCTGATGAATTGATGATCCGTGACACTCATCATCATTCTCACCTATGAACACGTGACTGACAACCACTTCCGTTCTACTTAAGATTGAGTGTGTATCTCTTAGCCTCCATTCCGAAAGATCGGAGTCTTCATGGTATAAGCTAGAATTATTGGCGGCCATTCCTGAGATCCAAAAAGTCTAAACCTTGTCTGTGGTATTCTGAGTAGGATCTGGGAAGGGATGACTGTGACAAGCTTCAAACTCGCGAGTGTTGGGCGTACTGACAGACGCAAAAGGATCATTGGATTCTATTCCAACATGATCGAGAACTGACAGATGATTAGCCGTGCGGTGACAGCGCCTTTGGACCATTTTCACTAAGAGGATGGAAAGTAGCCATTGACAACGGTGATGTCCAACATACAGCTTGCCATGGAAAGGAGTATGAAAGATTGGATGAATGCAGTAGGAAAGCAGAGATTCAAGAGGGATGAAGCATCTCCATACGCTTATCTGAAATTCCCACCAATGATTTACATAAGTATCTCTATCTTTATTTTATGTTTTATTTATCTTTTAATTATGAAAACTCCATAACCCATTTGAATCCGCCTGACTGAGATTTACAAGGTGACCATAGCTTGCTTCAAGCCGACAATCTCCGTGGGATCGACCCTTACTCACGTAAGGTTTATTATTTGGATGACCCAGTGCACTTGCTGGTTAGTTGTGCGAAGTTGTGAAAAAGAGTTGAGATTACAATTGTGCGTACAAGTTGTTGGTGCCATTGTGTATCACAATTTCGTGCACCAAGTTTTTTGCGTCGTTGGCGGGGATTGTTCGAGTTTGGACAACTGACGGTTCATCTTGTTGCTTATATTAGGTAATTTTCTTCTTGTTTTATTTTATTTTCAAAAAGTTTTCAAAAATCTTTCAAAATTTTCTTCTTTTTTGTTTTTCCAAAATAATTTTGAAAAAAAAATACAAAAAAAAATTTATAAAATCATAAAACAAAAAATATTTCATGGTTCTTGTTTAAATCTAGGGCCAAATTTTAAGTTTGGTGTCAATTGCATGATTTTAATTGTCTTGCAATTTTCGAAACACATGCATTGTGTTCTTGATGATCTTCAAAGTTGTTCTTGATGAATTGCCTTGTTTGATCTTCATGATTTATTGATTTGCCCTGCATAATGTTCTACATATGCATTCTTGCATTCATATGGCCCAAACATGAGAAAGTTCTAAGTTTGGTGTCCTCCATGTTTTCTTTCATTAAGAAAACTGAGTTCTTGATCTTCAAGATTGGTCTTGGTGTTCATCTTGACGTTCATAATGTTATTTCATATATCTTGTGTTTTAATCCAAGAATTATATGTTTTGACTCATTTTGTTGTTTTTCAAAATTGAAAACATATCTTCTTGAATAAAGGATTTAGCAAAATGAAGATCCAAGAACATACAGTAGAGGAATTACAGAGAAAAAGCCGGGCGTTCAGAATGCCCAGTGAAGAAGGAAAACTGGCGTTTAAACGCCAGCCAGAGTACCTGGCTGGGCGTTTAAACGCCCAAACCATGCAGCAATTCGGCGTTAAATGCCCAAAACATGCAGCTCTTGGGCATTAATGCCAGGAAGACATAAGGAGAGGAATTTTGTTTTCAATTCAAATCTTTTTCAATTCTTCATAATTTTTCAAAAAAATCAAATCTTTTTCAAAATTTTCAAAAATCTTGATTCAAAAGTTTCAAGTTTGTTACTTTCTTGTTAAGAAAGGTTCAAAATTTGAAATTTAGAATCATATCTTTTAGTTTCTTGCTAATCAAGTTATTAATTTTAAAAATAAAATCTTTTTAATTTTTATCTTTCCAAAAATATCTTTTTTAAATCATATCTTTTTCAAATCACATTTTTTTAATTCTAATTTCAAAAATCTTTTTTTTTTCTAACTCCTTATCTTTTCAAATTTATTTCTTATCTTTTTTAAAGTCACCTAACCATATTTTTACTTCAATTTTCGAAAGCCACAACCAATTTTTCAAAATTATTTTAAATTTTCATTTTTTTTCAGTTATTAAATTTTTCAAAAATTTCCCCCATTCTCTCATCTTTTTCTATTTAAACACTAACATTCCTCCTCCATTGTCAATTCAAATTCTATCTCTCTTTATGTGTTCGAAATTTTACCTACCTTCTTCTTCTATTCTTATTTTCCTCTGACACCTCAAGGAATCTCTATACTGTGACATAGAGGATTCCATATTCTCTTTATTTTCTTCTCTTTCATATGAGCAGGAACAAAGATAAAGGCATACTTATTGAAGCTGATCCTGAACCTGAAAGGACTCTGAAGAGGAAGCTAAGAGCAGCTAAAGCACAAAACTCTGAAGAGGACCTCACTGAAATTTTTGAAAAGGAAACAGCAAAAGAAACAATTATGTCCGAACCAAACAACAATGCAAGGAAGATGCTCGGTGATTTTACTACACCAACTTCCAACTTCTATGGAAGAAGCATCTCAATCCCTGCCATAAGAGCAAACAATTTTGAGCTAAAGCCTCAATTAGTTTCTCTACTGCAATAGAACTGCAAGTTTCATTGACTTCCATCAGAAGACCCTTATTAGTTTTTAACTGAGTTCTTACAGATCTGTGATACTGTTAAGACCAATGGAGTTGATCCTGAATTCTACAAGCTCATGCTTTTCCTTTTTGCTGTAAGAGACAAAGCTAGAACACGGTTGGACTCACAACCTAGAGATAGCCTGGACTCTTGGGATAAGCTGGTCACGGCTTTCTTAGCCAAGTTCTTTCCTCCTCAAAAGCTGTGCAAGCTTAGAGAGGATGTTCAAACCTTCAGACAGAAAGAAGGTGAATCCCTCTATGAAACTTGGAAAAGATACAAGCAACTGACCAAAAAGTGTCCTTCTGACATGCTTTCAGAATGGACCACATTAGATATATTCTATGATGGTCTGTCTGTATTTTCTAAGATGTCACTGGACCACTCTGCAGGTGGATCCATTCACCTAAAGAAAATGCCTGCAGAAGCTCAGGAACTTATTGAAATGGTTACAAATAACCAGTTCATGTATACCTTTGAGAGGAATCCTGTGAGTAATGGGATGCCTCAAAAGAGAGGAGTTCTTGAAATTGATGCTATGAATGCCATACTGGATCAGAATAAAATATTGACCCAACAAGTTAATATGATCTCTCAGAGTCTGAATGGATTGCAAAATGCATCCAACAATACTAAAGAAGCATCTTCTGAAGAAGAAGCTTATAATCTTGAGAACCCTGCAATGGCAGAGGTGAATTACATGGGTGAAACCTTTGGCAACACCTATAATCCTTCATGGAAAAATCATCCAAATTTTTCATGGAAGGATCAACATAAGCAAGGCTTCAATAATAACAATGGTGGAAGAAACAGGTTTAGCAATAGCAAACCTTTCCCATCATCATCTCAGCAACAGACAGAGCATTCTGAGTAGAATTCCTCTAGCTTAGCAAACATAGTCTCTGATCTATCTAAGGCTACTCTTAGTTTCATGACTAAAACAAGATCCTCCATTAGAAATTTGGAGGCACAAGTGGGCTAGCTGAGTAAAAGGGTTACTGAAACTCCTTCTAGCACTCTCCCAAGCAATACAGAAGAGAATCCCAAAGGAGAGTGCAAGGCCATTGATATAATCAACATGGCCGAAATCTTAGAGGAGGAGGAGGACGTGAATCCCAATGAGGAAGATCTCAAGGAACGTCCAATGATTAGTACGGAATTCCTTAATGAGGAACCAAAGGAATCTGAGGCTCATACAGAGACCATAGAGATTCCCTTGGACCTCTTTTTACTATTTATGAGCTCTGATGACTATTCATCTTCTGAAGAAGATGAAGACATCCTTGAAGGGCAAGTTGCCCAATATTTAGGAGCAATCATGAAGCTGAATGCCAAGCTGTTTGGTAATGAGACTTGGGCAGATGAACCTCCCTTGCTTACCAATGAACTGAATACATTGGTTCAGCAAACTTTATCTCAAAAGAAACAGGATCCTGGTAAATTCTTAATACCTTGTACCATAGGCACCATGACCTTTGAAAAGGCTCTATGTGACCTGGGGTCAAGGATAAACATGATGCCACTCTTTGTAATAGAGAAACTGGGAATCTATAAGGTATAGGCTACCAAATTCTCATTGGAGATGGCAGATAAATCTATGAAAAAGGCTTATAGACTAGTAGAGGACGTGTTAGTGAAGATTGACAGCCTTTACTTCCCTGCTGATTTCATAATCCTAGACACTAGGAGGGATGAGGATGAATCCATCATCCTTGGAAGACCCTTCCTAGCCACAGCAAGAGCTGTGATTGATGTTGACAGAGGAGAGTTGATCCTTCATGTGAATGAAGAATGCCTTGTAGTAAAAACTCAAGGTTCTCCATCTGTAACCATGGAGAGTAAGCATGAAGAATTTCTCCCAATACAGAGTCAAACAGAGCCCCCACATTCAAACTCTAAGTTTGGTGTTGGGAGGCCACAGCCAAACTCTAAGTTTGGTGTTGAGAGATCTCAACCATACTCTGATCATCTGTGAGGCTCCATGAGAGCTCATTGTCAAGCTATTGACATTAAAGAAGCGCTTATTGGGAGGCAACCCAATTTTATTTTAATTTTATCTATATTATTTTGTTTTCTTTTAGGTTGATGATCATGTGAAGTTAGAAAGACAATTATAAAAATAAAGAAAAAATAAAAAACAGCATTGAAAATAGCATGCCCTGGAGGAAGGACTTACTGGCGTTTAAACGCCAGTAAGGGTAGCAAAAATGGGCGTTTAAATGCCCAATCTGGCACCTTTCTGGGCGTTTAAACGCCAGAATAGGGCACCAGACTGGCGTTTAAACGCCAGAACAGGGCAACAAACTGGCGTTTAGACGCCAGAACAGGAAGGAAAACTGGCATATAAATGCCAGAACAGGGCAGTAGACTGGCGTTTAAATGCCAGAATTGCACTCTAAGGCGTTGTGAACGCCCAATTGGAGCAGGGATGAAGAATTCTTGACCCCTCAGGATCTGTGGATCCCACAGGATCCCCACCAACCTCAACTCACTCTCTCTCCTCTTCACACCTTTCTACAACACTCTTCCCCAAATATCCTTCACCAATCACCTCCATATCTCTTACCCAAAAACCCCTCACTACTCTTTCATATTCACACAACACAAACACCTTTCCCCCCCTTGGCCGAATCACATATCTCCCTCCATCTCCTCCATTTTCTTCTTCTTCCCTTTCTTTCTTTCTTCTTTTGCTTAAGGACGAGCAAACATTTTAAGTTTGGTGTGGTAAAAGCATTTCTTTTTGTTTTTTCATAACCATTTATGGTGCCTAAGGCCAGAGAAACCTCTAGAAAGAGGAAAGGAAAGACAAAAGCTTCCACCTCCGAGTCATGGGAGATGGAGAGATTCATCTCAAGGGTCCATAGCTCAGTAATAGAGCATTTGAGTGCACAACAAGAGAGCCCACTCATGGACCTCAACAAGAGCATGAGGAATTCCCTCATCAAGAAATTCCTGAGATGCCTCAAGGGATGCAATTTCATCCACACAATTATTGGGAGCAACTCAACACTTCTTTGGAAAGCTTCAGTTACAACATGGACCAATTAAGGGTAGAACACCAAGAGCACTCCATCATTCTCCATGAGATTAGAGAAGATCAAAGAGCTATGAGGGAGGAGCAAAATAGACAAGGAAGAGACATAGAGGAGCTCAAGAGTACCATTGGTTCTTCAAGAGGAGGTAGACTCATTCCTTAATCTCCTTGTCTATTTATTTTTCTATTTTTCGGCTTTATGATGTATGTTCTATTTATGTTTGTGTCTTCACTACATGATCACTAGTGTCTATGTTTTAAAGCTATGAATAACTCCATGAATCCTTCACCTCTCTTACATGAAAAATGTGCTTAATTACAAAAGAACAAGAAGTACTTGAATTCCAAATTTTATCTTAAAACTAGTTTAATTATTTTGATGTGGTGGCAATACTTTTTGTTCTCTAAATGAATGCTTGAACAGTGCATATTTTTTATCTTGTTGTTTATGAATGTTAAAGTTGTTGGCTCTTGAAAGAATGATGAACAAAGAGAAATGTTATTGATAATATGAAAAATCATGAAATTGATTCTTGAAGCAAGAAAAAGCAGTGAAAAAATGGCAAAAATAAAAGAAAAAGAGAAAAGAAAAAGAAAAAGCAAGCAGAAAAAGCCAATAGCCCTTTAAACCAAAAGGCAAGGGTAAAAAGGATCCAAGGCTTTGAGCATTAATGGATAGGAGGGCCCAAGGAAATAAAATCCAGGCCTAAGCGGCTAAATCAAGCTGTCCCTAACCATGTGCTTGTGAGTCACAATCTGAAAAGGTTCACCCAGTTATGTGTTTGTGGCATTTATGTATCCGGTGGTAATATTGGAAAACAAAGTGCTTAGGGTCACAGCCAAGACTCATAAAATAGTTGTGTTCAAGAATCAACGTACTGAACTAGGAGAATCAAAAACACTATCTAAAATTCAAAGTTCCTATGGATGCCAATCATTCTGAATTTCAAAAGAAAAAGTAAGATGTCAAAACTGTTTAGAAGCAAAAATCTACAAGCCCCGCTCATCTAATTAGAACTAAGTTTCATTGATACTATGGGATTCATTGTATATTCTCTTCTTTTTATCCTATTTTTTTTTCAGTTGCTTGGGGACAAGCAACAATTTAAGTTTGGTGTTGTGATGAGCGGATAATTTATACGCTTTTTGGCATTGTTTTTATATAGTTTTTAGTATGATTTAGTTAGTTTTTAGTATATTTTTATTTGTTTTTAAGCAAAATTCACATTTCTGGACTATACTATGAGTTTGTGTGTTTTTCTGTGATTTCAGAAATTTTTTGGCTGAAATTGAGGGACATGAGCAAAAATCTGATTCAGATGCTAACAAAGGACTGCAAATGCTATTGGATTCTAACCTCCCTGCATTCGAAGTGGATTTTCTGGAGCTATAGAACTCCAAATGACACACTCTCAATTGCGTTAGAAAGTAGACATCTAGGGCTTTCCAGAAATATATAATAGTTCATACTTTGTGCGAGTTTTGATGACGTAAAATGGCGTCAAAACGCCAGTCCTATGCCCTTTTCTAGCGTCAAAACGCCATAACTGGCATAAAAGTTGGAGTTAAACGCCCAAAATGACACAAAAACTGGTGTTTAACTCCAAGAGAAGCCTCCACACGTGTAAAGCTCAATGCTCATCTCAAGCACACACCAAGTGGGCCCGAAAGTGAATTTCTGCATCATTTACCTATTTCTGTAAACCCTAGTAGCTAGTTTCATTATAAATAGGACCTTTTGCTATTGTATTTTCATCTTCGGATCATAGAGAATTCTGGATATCATATTTTCATATTTGGGGAGGCTGGCCATTCACCCATGCCTGGACCTCTAGACCACTTATCTATTTTCAACGGTGGAGTTTCTACACACCATAGATTAAGGTGTGGAGTTCTGCTGTTCATCGAGTATTAATGCAAAGTACTATTGTTCTTCTATTCAATTCATGCTTATTCTTATTCTAAGATATTCATTCACACTTCAACCTTATGAATGTGATGATCCGTGACACTCATCATCATTCTCACCTATGAACGCGTGACTTACAACCACTTCCGTTCTACTTAAGATTGAGCGTGTATCTCTTAGCCTCCATTCCGAAAGATCGGAGTCTTTGTGGTATAAGCTAGAATTATTGGCGGCCATTCCTGAGATCCGAAAAGTCTAAACCTTGTCTGTGGTCTTCCGAGTAGGATCTAGGAAGGGATGACTGTGACAAGCTTCAAACTCGCGAGTGTTGGGCGTAGTGACAAACGCAAAAGGATCACTGGATTCTATTCCAACATGATCGAGAACCGACAGATGATTAGCCGTGCGGTGATAGCACATTTGGACCATTTTCACTGAGAGGACGGGAAGTAGCCATTGACAATGGTGATGCCCAACATACAGCTTGCCATGGAAAGGAGTATGAAGGATTGGATGAATGCAGTAGGAAAGCAGAGATTCAAGAGGGATGAAGCATCTCCATACGCTTATCTGAAATTTCCACCAATGATTTACATAAGTATCTCTATCTTTATTTTATGTTTTATTTATCTTTTAATTATGAAAACTCTATAACCCATTTGAATCCGCCTGACTGAGATTTACAAGGTGACCATAGCTTGCTTCAAGCCGACAATCTCCGTGGGATCGACCCTTACTCACGTAAGGTTTATTACTTGGACGACCCAGTGCACTTGCTGGTTAGTTGCGCGAAGTTGTGAAAAAGAGTTTAGATTACAATTGTGCTTACAAGTTGTTGGCACCATTGTGTATCACAATTTCGTGCACCAGCTTTTCATACCAAGCTCTTGAAGCTTGCCTAAGGCTATAAAGAGCCTTGGATAGTTTTAAAACATGATTAGAAAAATCTTTATTTTCAAAACTGAGGAGTTGAGCTACAAATACTTCTCTATCAATAAACCCATTCAAAAAGGTACATTTGACATCCATTTGAAATATTTTAAAACCTTTGTGGGCAGCATAAACAAGTAGCAACCGAATTGCTTCCATTCTTGCCACTGGAGCAAAAGACTCATCAATGTCAATGCCCTCTTCTTGATCGTAACATTGAGCCACTAATCTAGTCTTGTTATGAACCATACTACCATCTTCACCCAATTTATTTTTGAAAATTCACTTGGTACCGGTTACCTTCTTACCATTTGGGTAAGGTACAAGAGTCCAAACCTCATTCTTTTTGAGTTGGCTTAACTCCTCTTTCATGGCCTTCATCCAAGAGGGATCTTCAAGAGCTTGTTTCACATTTTAAGGTTCTAATTGGGATAAGAAAGCAACATTGTTGATTTTGGCTTTCTTCTTGCTTGAGGATCTAGTAGTGACTCCATGGGATGGATCTCCAATAATGAACTTGTGTGGGTTGTTCTTCAAGAACTTCCACTCCTTAGGCTTTTGAGATGAGGTTTTGGCTTGACTATGACTTGGTTCAGCTTTATTTATTATTCTGAATTCTCTGGCTTCATCAGGAGACAAGACAGAAAAGTCTCCTTCATTTTGAGGAGCCGGTTCAGAACTGGCATTCTCCATAGAAAGACCTGATTTGACATTTTCTTGATTCTCTTGTGGACTCTCCTCAGCTTCATTTCCGGCATCATCATCTAAGATAGCACTTGATATGAAGTTAGTATCGCAAAAAGATACATGTATGAATTCCTCAATAGTTCTATGTTATTTGAGGTAAACCCTATAAACTTTACTAGTGGTTGAGTATCCAACAAATAAACCTTCATAAGATTTTGGATCAAATTTTTCAAGATTATCTTTGTTATTTAACACAAAGCATTTGCATCCAAATATATGAAAGTACTTAAGATTTGGAGGAGTTCCTTTCCATAGTTCATAAAGGGATTTTCTTTAACCCTTTTCTAATTATTGTTCTATTTAGGATATAGCAAGCTGTGTTTACTACTTCGGCCTATAGAAATTTAGGAATTTCATTTTCAAAAAGCATTTCCTTAGTCACTTCTTGTAGACTTCTATTTCTCCTTTCAATAACCCCATTTTGTTGAGGGGTTCTAGGACATGAAAAATTATGAGAGGTTCCAAGTTCATCACAAGAGATTTCAAAATCTTGATTTTTAAATTCTTTTCCATGATCACTTCTTATATGGGCAATTTTCAAATCCTTTTCATTTTGAATCTTTTTACATAGAGAAGAGAATGCATAGATCGCATCATTTTTGTGAGCAAGAAAAAGAACCTATCCGTATCTAGAGTAGTCATCAACCACTATCAAGCCATAATGCTTTCCTCCCAAACTTTGAGTTCTAGTGGGACCGAAAAGATCAATGTGTAACATTTATAATGGCCTTTTGGTCGAGATTCCATCTTTGGGCTTAAAAGAAGATTTTGTTTATTTGCGCAATTGACAAGCATCATGGTGCACGAAATTGTGATCATCAATGGCGCCATCAACATGGTACGCACAATTGTAATCTCAACTCTTTATCACAACTTCGCACAACTAACCAGCAAGTGTACTGGGTCGTCCAAGTAATAAACCTTACGCGAGTAAGGGTCGATCCCACGGAGATTGTTGGTATGAAGCAAGCTATGGTCACCTTGTAAATCTTAGTCAGGCAAACTCAAATTGTTATGGATGATATATGAATAAAACATAACGATAAAGATAGAGATACTTATGTAATTCATTGGTGAGAATTTCAGATAAGTGTATGGAGATGCTTTGTCCCTTCCGTCTCTCTGCTTTCCTACTGTCTTCATCCAATCCTTCTTACTCATTTCCATGGCAAGCTGTATGTAGGGTTTCACCATTGTCAGTGGCTACCTCCCATCCTCTCAGTGAAAATGTTTAACGCACCCTGTCACGGCACGGCTATTCAGCTGTCGGTTCTCGATCATGTCGGAATAAAATCCAGTGATTCTTTTGCGTCTGTAACTAACGCCCCACAATCGCGAGTTTGAAGCTCGTCACAGTCATTCAATCATTGAATCCTACTCAGAATACCACAGACAAGGTTTAGACCTTCCGGATTCTCAAGAATG
>NC_029774.3:32904116-32946554 GCF_000817695.3 Arachis duranensis
TCTCTTGGAGTTAAACGTCAGCTTTTATGTCAGTTTGGGCGTTTAACTCCCATTTTGGTGCCAGTTCCGGCGTTTAACGCTGGGAATTCTTGAGCTGATTTGGAACGCCGGTTTGGGCCATCAAATCTCGGGCAAAATATGGACTATTATATATTGCTGGAAAGCCCAGGATGTCTACTTTCCAACGCCGTTGAGAGCGCGCCAATTGGGCTTCTGTAGCTCCAGAAAATCCACTTCAAGTGCAGGGAGGTCAGAATCCAACAGCATCTGCAGTCCTTTTCAGCCTCTGAATCAGATTTTTGCTCAGGTCCCTCAATTTCAGCCAGAAAATACCTGAAATCACAGAAAAACACACAAACTCATAGTAAAGTCCAGAAAAGTAAATTTTAACTAAAAACTAATAAAAATATACTAAAAACTAACTAAAACATACTAAAAACATACTAAAAACAATGCCAAAAAGCGTACAAATTATCCGCTCATCACATCACAAGTAATATCCTTGTCAAACTTTATATTAGGAATACCTCAAACTAAATTTTTCTTAAGAAGCTTAGAAATTTGGTACATGCTAGCGTGACCCAACTTCTTGTGCCAAAGCCATTTTTCAGATTCTACTGAGGTAAAATATGTCACATTTGATCTTTTAAGTCCTCTAGAGTAAGTCCATACACATTGTTACATCTTTTTGCCTCAAACAAAACTACACCGGATTTTTCACAAATAACTAAGTAGTCTAATTTTCTAAATATAACTAAATATCCAAGACCACATAATTGACTATTGCTTAGTAAGTTGTGTTTCAATCCATCAACAAGAAAAACATCATTCATGAAAGATGAGAAATTCTTACCTACTTTACCTATGGCCACTATCTTTCCTTTACCATTATCACCGAAAGTTACAAACCCCCCATCATACTCGTCAAGCTTGATGAAGAATGTGGATTTTTCGGTCATATGCCTAGAGCATCCGCTGTCTAAGTACCACATGTTGTCCTTTCTTTTGGATTCTAGGCACACAAAAAAATCTTAAGTGACCTTAGGTATCCAAATCTTTTTGGATCCTTGAATGTTAAACCACCTCCTTTGGCCAAGACCATTATAGTTGCCAACTATTTTGTACACTTTGTCTCCAATAATTTTTTCACATATAAAACATTGAATAGGAAAATGCCCATCTCAATTGCATAAATGACAAAACCTTTTTGGTTGCTATTTTTTTATATTAGTTGGGTTTTGAAACTTTATGTCATTTGAAGTAGAAGCCATATTTGAAAAAGTGATCTTTCAAAAGTGTTTTTAGATTTTTTATGAAAACCCAATCCAGCCTTTTCATAAATATGTTTTTGACTAGCCAAGAGTTTATTTAGATTTTTAGAACTTTGAGTAAAGCTGGCCAGATCTTCTTTTAAGCTTTTTAACTCTTTGTGAAACCTTTCATTTTCTTCAAAATAGTTCAAGTATACAATCACAGAATGTTGTTTCTCATAGCCCTTAAGTTCAGCCTTTAGTAGCTTGTTTTCTTTAACAAGATCAACAACGGTTTCAGCTTCCCTTAATTTATCTTTGAGAAAAGTGTTTTCTGCCTTCAGGATGTCATTTTGAGATTCAAGTTCATGATTTTTATTTAAGAAGCATCTTAGTTTCTCAGTGAGATAATCAATCATAAGATGAAGGTCTTCAGTAAAAGGTTCAATGAAAATTACCTCATCAGTTTGATTGGCCATGAGGCAGGTTTGAGATTTGTTCTCTGATTCTTTTCTTTCTTGGAATTTTCTTCTTTCTTCAACTTTGGATAGTTAAACTTGTAATGTCCAACCTCTCGACAGTTGTGGCAGATGATCTTGTTTAAGTCCCTTTTTGGTCTTCCTAAGCTGCCTCCCTTGCATCTTTCTTTAACCTTCATCATTTTTCTAAATTTCTTAGCAAAAAGAACAAACTCATCATCAGATAAGTTATCACTGGATTCATCATCCAGGGACTCAGTGAATGATTTGAGAGCAATTTCTTTCTTTTTTGTGTCATTTTTTAAGTAAGTGGTTTCAAAAGCAAGTAAATTTCCTCTCAGATCATCATATGTCATTTGATCAATGATACTGCTCTTAGCTATAACCATAGCCTTAATTTCCCACTCTTTATTGAGACTTCTTAGAACTTTCCTCACTAACACAGGTTTAGGGTGAGTAATCCCCGTAGCATCTAGGCCATTGATGATGACGTTGAATCTTTCAAATATTTCATCAATAGATTCTCCTTCCTTCATAGAGAATATTTTGTACTCTTTGCTCAACATGTCTATTCTGGTTCTCTTGACTTGGGTAGTCCCTTCATGGGTGACTTGGAGCTTGTCCCAGATTTTCTTTTCTATTTTACATCTTGATACCTTTCGGTATTCCTCGAAGCTGATAGCACAATTAAGCATGTTGACAACTTTGGCGTTGAGCTCTATCTTCTTTTATCTTCATCATTCCGATTGTCCTCAGTCTTAGAAATCACTACACCATCTGCTTTTGTTTTGGTTGGGATTTGGAGACCATTTAAGATTATCATCAAAATGTTGTAATCTACTGATTAAACAAAGATCTTCATTCTCTCATTCCAATAGTTGTAGTTCTTTCTATTGAAGAACAGAGGTCTATTATTGGATTGGCTTTCTGTCAGAGTGTATGCCACCACGTTAGAGCCATTGTTGTTCGCCATCAGGATCTTTTGTCCAAGCTACAAAGCTTGATCTCTTTGAAACCAAGCTCTGATACCAATTGATGGTTATCAGTGGCTAAGAGAATGGGGGATTGAATCTTAGCATCTTTTCTTGTAAATATTACTTTTTATTTTCTCAAAGAAACTTAGGAGATATGTTTGCTTTTGTCTTGTATCGAGTTAAGAGACACTTTATTTTTATCTCTTGAGTAGCAAAACTAGAAGTGAAGTAGAGAGGAAGAAGTGACACACAGATGTATCTTGGTTCAGCTACCTAGTGCAATGTAGCCTACATCTAGTCTCCATCATAATTATGATGGGATTTCACTAACTTTTTCAACATATTACATACACCAATGTTTTTCTAGGATCTACCCAATCCTATCTGGGACAAATTCATATTACAATCTGAATTTCACTAGATTTCAATCTAGCTTTCAATAGTAAAGTGCTAACCCAACTTACAAGGGAATCTCCACAGGATCATGACTTAAAACAGAAAGATGTATAAAGAAAATCTAAAACATCTTATGGCTTTTTCTCCAAGTTTTACTCACTATTTTTTACCTCTCATTGGCTTTTTCTTACAAACCTCACCATGTTTGCCTTTTTTCAATGAGACTCAGACAGACTAAATTGAGAAAAAGAGAATACTAAATGAGAACCATGAAGGAGAAGAACTCAAAAGTTTAGGAAGCTATAAGAACTGAACACTGTGCTTCGTTCTTACTCTATTGCCTTCAACCCTTGGCCATTCACCATTATTATAGAAGAGTGAAGCTTCCCAGGTTGAAGCTAGTTCACAGTCCATACTATCTTCTTCTCTTTCACAGAGCTTGTAGCGGCTTTGTCAGTGAGGAGAGAAAAATCTGAATTGGTTGCATGCAACTTACCCATTCTCTCTCATCCTTTTTTTTCAAGTTTCTTCAATCTTGACCGTGGAACCTTGCTTTGGCTTCAAGTTTTATTTCTGAGCATTGATGAGCTTCTAACAATTGTTGACTTTGCTTTCTTCATTGTTGCTTGTTCTGTTCTTGGTTCTTGGTAGATTTCTCCTTGATTCCTTAATGAAGCACAAAAGAAGAAAGAAATTTTTTGATGTGTTCTGACCGAAGAGTGACTAGCTTCTTGGTTGTAGTTCTTTATTCTTGCTTGGATTTGAAAACAAGCTTTTTGTTCTTCACACCATCATAGCTACTGCATTTTTTTTCTTTCTTTCTTCTTTGTTGGAAGTTGTGACCAAAGTGAAATAGAGAGGAGAGTGAAGAAAGAATTTGGCTTTCGGTAGAAGCGTCAAAAAAATTAATTGGAATGAATTTGGGGTTTAAGTGTCAAAAAGTGGGAAGTGTAGTTGATTATCGAATGGACTTGGATTTTTATTTGGGCCATGTAACTTGTGGCTAGGTTCAGCCATTTCCTATCTTGGATCAAGATTGGGGTATTTAGTGTAGACTTGCTTAATGGGTGATCAATCTGTAAGTCATATTGTGTGCATATATGGGCTAGACCAGGTTTGGACTGGATCTCAAGTTTCTTAGACCAATTTGGTTAACTTATTTTCTTGCACACTAAACCAAATAAATTAAACAAATAATTGACACTTAGCTTATAATGTTTGTTCATCACAGAAATTTATTTTCCAAACTCAACAGATCTAGATCAAAATATCCAATAAATCAAATTATTTCTAACTTAAAGTAAAATAAATATAATCAAATAAAAATATTAAATATTTTATTTCATTCACATAAAAAAACGAATATTGAATTCGCGTAATAAAAATATCTCAACCTAAATGTTATTGTTGTCTATAACACAATCTAATAACATAAATTAATTTAACCGTCTTCTAAACAAATTTTACATAAATTTATCTGACACTAAAATACCTAGCCATTAAAAAAAAGAGACAAAGACCAACCCCAAAGCCCAATGCCCTGGCTACGTGCCATGTCTCATTCAATTGGCCAATATTCCCTGAACACAAAACTTGGCAGCTTGACATAATGCTCAAAGCAAATCCATCAAGATATGCAAGAATCTAAAGAAAATCTCTCAAATGAAAGAGATCACATATGCATGCTTTATATATGCTTCTTTCAACCATATCTTATATGCTCAGAATACAAAAACTGTACGTGAATATCTCATATGTACAGTACCTGAGATCTTATTTTAAATATAAAAAATACTCAAAATAGTCCTTGAAATTTAAATCACTACTCAATTTAGTCTCCCACTTTAATCAATGACAAACTAAATCGCTTAAACTTGAAAACGTGCATCCTTATTAGTCCCTTGGAGAAGAGCTGTGTAAACATTAATGATATGGAATGTTAAGTGCCAGGTTGGTATCCTAGTTGTATGCTGATATGGGCCAAAGTTGAATATTATTCAAATTGGTTCGAAATTAGTTTATGATACTTAAATTAGTCTATTTTCAATTATAAAATCCTAATCCCTAAGTCTTGTCTTCTTCTCTTCGTTCTCTCTTCTCGTCTCTAAAACCCAAAAATCTAAAACCTAAACAAATACCAAAAGCAATTACAAAAGCAAGTAGCACTATTATCATCATCATCAAAGGTCTTAACATCACTCTCCAAGCTTGATGGTTATCAGTGGCTAAGAGAAGGGGGTTGAATCTTAGCCCCTTTTTTCTGCTGTATCGTACTTTTAGTTCCTCATAGAAACTTAGGAGATATTTTTATTTTTGTCTCGTGGTTATCTAAGAGACATTTTCATTTTATCTTCTAAGCAATAGAAACAGAATTGAGGTAGAGAAGAAGAAATAACACCTAGATGTATCTTGGTTCAGCTACTAGGTACAATGTTGCCTACATCCAGTCTTTATCACAACAATGATGGAATTTCACTATTTTTAACAGATTATTACAATCATCAATTCTTTTCCTAGGATTTACCTAATCCTATTTGGGACAAATCTAGATTCTAAACCTAATTTGAACTTAACTAGGACTCAAACCTAACTTTCAACATCAAAGTGCTAACCCAATTTGCAAAGAAATCTCCACAGGATTATGAAACAAAACAGAAAGATGTACAAAGCAAACCTGAGACATCTTATGGCTTTTTCTTATAGTTTAACTCACTGCCTTTTTTCTTTCATTGGCTTTTTCTTACAAACCTCACCATGTTTGTCTTTTACAATGAGACTCAGACAGATTAAATTGAGAAAAATAAAATACTAAATGAACTACATGAAGGAGAAGAACTCAAATAGCTTGGGTAGCTATGAGAGTGAACTCTGTGCTTTTTACTTACTCTCCTTATCTTCAACCCTTGACCGTTCACCCTTAATATAGAAGAGTGAAGCTACCATGGTTGAATCAAGTTCAACCCTCACACTTTCTTCTTCTCCAACATCAGAGATAGCATCAGCTTCATCAGAGAGGAGAGAGAAGACTGATTCTATTGCATGTAACTCACCTCTTCTCTCTCATCCTTTTTCTTCTAGCTTCATCAATCTTGACCATTGATCTTGACTCTGGCTCCAAGTTTTGATTCTGAACGTTGATGTGCTTCTAAACCAAGATGGCTTCATGTTCTCTATTGTTGCTCGTTCCATGCTTGTGACCTTGTGGCTTTCTTCTTGGTTCCTCGGTGAAGCACAAATGAGGAAAGAAACTTTTGATGTGCTTTGACTGAGAGAGACTAGCTACTCAGTTGTAGCCCCTTTTCTTTGCTTTGATTTGGCAATACCCTTTTTCCTTTCAAAGCTCCATAGCCTCTGTACTTTCCCTTTTCTTTCTTTCTTTCTTTCTTGGAAGAGTGAGTGACGTGACCGAAGCAAGAGAAAAAAGAGAGAGAAGAGAGAAATGATAGCTTTCAGTGAAAGTTTCAAGTAATTATTGAATTGAATTTTAAAGTTTCAGTTACCAAGAGTGGGAGAACCGTATGAAACTTGTGGTCATTTTACTGATTGGGCTTGGTTCCTTTCTTTTGGCTCTTTTTCTTTCTTCAGCCACTAATTTTGAGTCAAATTTGTACAAGGCTGAATTTGTTTATTGATCAAGATGAGCGTGTTTAATTGGGCCAATATAAAACTTAATTTACTTTCCTACACACTAAACCAAATACATCAAACAAACAATTGGTAATATTTTAATAAACATCTTATTAACATTTTAATAATGTTTAATCATCATTTAATATTAGTTTTTCAAACTCAACAAAGCTTGTTATCCTCCAATTGAAATCATGCAAAATTTCTTTCGAAATACGTATCGCACAAACTAGTTTTTCACATCCATCAGCCTATCGGAAGACATTATAATGGATTCCATACTGCAAAATAACAAACACATGTGAATCCAACCTCAAATTGAAATCATCTTTATATTTTTTTCAAAGACATAACTTTACCTCATAGTTTGGACAAAGATAAAATAGTCTACCTGAATTTTCTGTCGTCAAGTACTTTATCACCGTCTGAAACCCGCACTTGCAGAAAACAACGTTCTTACCTCTCCTATTGCGCATTCTATTACTGCTGTAAGGTCTCCCAATAAGGTTGTTCCTACTTGAGTTACTTTGAGTTCTCTTCGCACCTCCTATCATCATACACGCAGAAGAGAAAACAAGAAGAATTGGAAAATAAAAGAGAAGACAAAGAGGAAAAGACAAGAATTTGGGGATTAGGATTTTATAATTGAAAATGGACTAATTTAGGTATTATAAACCAATTTCTAATACCAATTTGAATCATATTTAATTTTCGTCTACATCAGCATACAGTTGAAATGCTAACTTGACACTTAACGTTTTAAATCATTAACGTTTACACGGCCTTTTCCAAAGGATTAATGGGGATGCATATTTTCGAGTTTAGGAGATTTAGTTAGTCATTTATTAAAATAAAGAACTAAATTGAGTAACAATTTGAATTTCAAACCATTTTAAATATTTATTTTTTAAATATATCTTGAATAGATCCAAAAACTATTCAATTGTGATGTTACTTATAATGAATGTTCACCATTCAAAACATAGCCAAAATGTCAATGGATATACAATATCCAAGATGTGATGTATTGTATAAAATAGTAAATACCATATTACACATAAATATAAATAAAATATTTTTTTTATTATTCACAATATCTTTCAGTTTGACAGATTAAGGATTAATTTATTGTGAATCGAAATTCAATTTAAGAATTTGCCGCTAGTTAATAAATGACTGCATACATAAAGCGGGATTCGAAACCATAATTGTTTTTTTTTTTTGGTGACTTACCCATAGTTGTTTAAGCAAATAAAATACTTATTTAATTTATATAAAAAATCCAATTACATAGCCCAAATCTGAAAAAAGAAAAAAACACAGAAAAAGAAAACAAGTGGGTAATTTTGTCTGGGTGTTAAATATTCATGCGGAAAACGAATTTTTTGTCAAAAGAAAAAAGCGTGAACGATGTCGTTTCAAGAATCAGATAGCAAAAGCCCTAATTCCATCAAAATGGAGAGCGGATAAGATATTTCCATGGTTTACCCATTTCCATTTTCCGTTGGTAGCTTGTTCATGTCTTCAACCTTTAATGCTTCATATTTCTTCTGCTAACATCAATCACAATCACAAATTCACAATGTACACAAATGTTTCCAAAGCCCATGCATTTCCTCTCGCCGCCAAATTTTCTTCGCAACCCAGATGCTTCAATTCACCCATCGCCTTAAAACCACGATCTTTACCTCATCACTATAATCAAAAACCCTCCCAAAACCCTAGCTTGAAGAAGGTAGTCAACCCCCGTGGCTTGATGCTAAAATTTGCCAGAAGATATTGTAAAGCCAGAAGCTTCTCAAGCTCTTATGCTGGAAAAATGGATGGAGGGACTAGTTCTAATGGTGCTGGAAAACAACTTCCTTGGTTAGCAGCCAATGAAGCCAAAGCGTTGGAGAGAGCGAAACTGAATAAGATTAGTAGCTCTATTCAGGAAGGTTCAGGAAAGAAGGTGAATACCAAGTCCTCTTGGGAGCAATCGGTTGAGAGGTTAGAGAAAGCAGTAGTTCATGATCATGAAGGTTTTTCTAAGCCAGGACCATCATTAGCAAGTAAAGAAAGGAATAGCGGATTGGCTGAGAAAGTGAGAGTTCAGAGGACTGAGAGAAGTGATTATGGAACCAGGTATAGGAAGTTTGATAATCATGATGATGGTGAAGTAGGTGATGGTGAAATAGAGGAAGCCATTGATGATCCAAGGTGGGATAACATAAAGAACAGGTACAGGGGGATGAGGGGAGCAAAAGTTGGATCAGAAAGGCCCGAGTTTAGAAGATGGAATAAGCAGGAAAATTGGGGTAGAGAAACTTGGAAAGAGGCCACAGAATCCACTGTGCCTAAGATTGTTGGTGAGGGAATCTATGGGGTTGGACCGGTTTTGGCTGCACTGTCGGCTGAACGTAGAGAATTCTATGCATTGTACGTGCAGGAAGGTTTGGATTTGAGTAGTAACAATAGGAAGAAAAAGGACAAGAAAGGATTTGAGAAAGTTCTGAAGATTGCGGAAAAGGTTGGTTTAACTATAAAAGATGCATCAAAACATGATCTAAATATGGTAGCTGATAACCGTCCTCATCAGGGTTTGGTATTAGATGCTTCACCACTGGAGATGGTAAAAATAATGCAATTGGATCCTGTTTCTGTTGATGAAGGGAAGGGTTCTCTCTGGGTAGCTTTGGATGAAGTTACCGATCCTCAAAATTTAGGGGCAATAATTAGGTCTTCATACTTTTTTGGAGCTTCTGGGATAGTGTTATGTGCGAAGAATTCAGCTCCATTGAGTGGTGTTGTCAGCAAAGCAAGTGCAGGCTCACTTGAATTAATGGAACTTAGATATTGCAAGAATATGATGCAATTCTTGGTGTCTTCAGCTGAAAATGGTTGGCGAGTTCTTGGAGGATCTGTCTCCTCTAGAGCTATTCCTTTGGATGAGGTTGAGCCTGGTCCACCAACTATTCTTGTTTTGGGCAGTGAGGGTACTGGTTTGAGGCCTCTGGTAGAGAGATCATGTACTCAGTTAGTTAGGATTCCTGGGAACATTCCTTCTGATTTAGATAATAGTGAAGTCAACGATGTGAACCATGAGAGCTCTGGTAGAGAGTTCCTGTCATTTTTGGCCGTGGAAAGCTTAAATGTTAGTGTTGCTGCAGGCGTTCTTCTTCATCACTTAATTGGGAAAAATTTGTCTGGTTCTTTGCCAGACGGATATACACAGACCAACTCATCTGAGTGAGATTGCAGGGGATAGTTTCAACTTTCATGTAGTCTTCTGTCTTCTCACCTTAGTGTCTCATGAATCATTGTGCCCTGCTTTATTACTATTATTTTCAATATAGTTATGTTTCTCCTTTTCTTTAGCTTGACCATGTTACCATTTTATGATCATTTAAACAAGTTTTTCTGATCATAAGTGAAGTGAAATCACAAACTTGACTTCTTTTCAATGTGAAGCCTAAATCTATTTGTGACAATAGTCATAGCAATGATCACTTGAACCAATAGTTGAAACTTGTTTTGGCTTCAACTTCCAAGCTATCTGACACTATTTACTTCATGTTGAGTTTGAATTATTCTTTCAAGCTTCATATGTGATTTTTTATGTCTCAGGTTTATTACATTTGAAAATTGTTTATTTGCCAGTAAAGCTGACAGGCTGCAATCAATAAAAGCGAATTGAAGCTGTGTAATGGTAAAAGTGATAGCTGAGACTTCAAATATTTTAGGAGACACTTGGATTGATTAATTCCAGGGAGTGATCATGGTAAACGTAACTGCAGCATTACAAGTCATCATTTGCGATGCTTAAGCAGGTGAGCTTACATTTCATGTGCATTAAACACAGCAGTCCAGTTCTATCAAAATATGAGGGACTTTGATTGTTGTTGCTCCTGGATGCATTTTCATGTCAGTAGTTTAGTTATGACCGCTTAATTCCATGGCATATGAGGTTTTCCTCAACAGAAGTTGATATAATGGTATTCTTCCCTGTAAATGCTTTCCAAACTAATGCTTGCTGTTTTATAACTTACAATTAGGTACACTTGGTAAGCATGATTCTTGAATGCCCTCCAATGCAGCTCTTACTCTTCTGCTGTTTGCAATTGGGCTGCTGTTGCTGTCTACAGTACTATGCATGTCGAGTCGGACAAAATTGGAAAGATACAAAGACGATTCGCATATTGTCTTAACAAAATTGGAACGATACAGAGACGATTAACATGGCTCTTTGCATAAGGGTATGGGGGAACTAAGGTGATATAGACCTTGTGCACTTGCCAATTGCCATCATCATTCAATAATAGACAGACAGATAGACCATCAACACATCCCCCCAAGGGTAGTGCCATTTTTCTTTCCATAAAGTGCTTGCTTCTTGTGTCCATAGTTGATAGTTTACAGTTACAATGACTCAATAAATAAAGGGACTATTCAAGTGAAGCAAGTTTTTTCACAACATGAGAGGATGTTAGTCAATAGCATAAATATCATGGTTCATTGATTCATGGTTAGCTTGCATTGCATAAAATAATATGAATGAAGGGAAATGGGAAATGGAAAATGGAAAATGGGCCACATTAGCAGGGTGAGCGGTATTCCGTTAGAATTTGAACATCAAAATCAATAATAGCTGGCATTGGCAATATCATGTGATTAAGTAAGGTGGGGGCACAGTTACACTTGGATCCCAATTTGCGTTTCTGGAAATCGTTTGTTCCATTCCAAATTTCCAATGCATCATTTTCATCAGAGACGAATACCGAATATACGCCTTATGTGATTGTGATGCCATGGTCATGGTCCCATTTAGTTTTCATTAGTGTGGTATTATAGTAGGTGATCCTTTTCTTATGTTATAATAATATTAAAACCAGCATGATTTTCAATAATTGTCAGCTTCTGCAAGAGCTATTTCCTTCGAATTAATAAATAATCTTGTTTTGGCGTTTAATTACGATTACAATTACAATTTTCGATTATGATCGTTTTTTTTTAGTATTAAAAGCAGGAGCATGCTTCATGGATCCCCACATGGGCAATCCGTAGACACCAAATTACGAGATTAGAATCTTCTGTTTTCTGCTTTGTCCCTAAACTTCTTCCGAAATCCTACGTCATTTTTAAGCATATTCATATTTTGCGTTAGAGATTTTTATTAAAAAACAAATCTGAAGATACATAATATAATCATTTGAAAAATAAATGAGAGAATCCATCCATTGTTATGGTATTAATCACTAGGGCTAGTGACTCCGTCGGCCATCCTTCGGCTTTTTGTTTGGGCAAATTGAGTTCTCTGAGAGGTAAAATTAATGGAAAGTTATCAGGTGTGTCCAGAAATATCGGTGTTCTAATTATTTTAACGTTGATTTTAATTAATAAATATTATATATATTTTTTATAATTCAGATCAACGGTTAAAATAACCGAAACATTGGTATTTCGAATATACCTAAAACTCTTTCAAAATTAATAGATATGATATAACATTTAATAAGACTACAGCTGAGGTTTTGGTTGAATAGTTAAATATGTTGCTTTTTAATATATTATATTTGGATTCGAATTTTGGTAATAATCAAATAGTGGATAGAACCCTTAAATCTATGTATATAATGTAATGCTTAAGATCAAGGGTCGTCTAATCCATCTGACAAAAAAAATTAATAGAACTAATTTTGTACCATAAGGACAAAGAAAGAAGGATCATTTAACATGGCTTTCTTTAGCCCTTCACATAGATTAGGATACAAATACAATTGTGGCAGAGATAGATCAGATTAGAATATTTGGACAGAGAATTGCACCCTCGAAGTTGCTTCTCTTGTCCTCCACTATTGTACTATCTCTTATTATCTCCTTTTTTTTTTAAATAAAGGATGATTGTACTTAATTTGCTTCAATGATTCTAGCTAAATCTAATCCGAAAGTTATTTTCCACTTCCAAAAATAAAATTAATTTGAGATATGCTGGATATGAGGGTACACGTTATTATATTGTGAACTAATCACATCTTTTTTCTAATTAGTAAGATTAAGCATTGCTCTATATGTTAAAAAGTTACATGTAACGTAAGTAATAACACATATGAAAGGGGCATGTGCAAACTTCCGTGTTCTAGTTGTCGTTATAGGTTGTAAAATAATCTTTTTTTTTAAAGGAAAAAGAAGAAAATTTAAGGGTTCAAATATATAATAATAATAACTAATAAAGAACTATATAAATGCGAGGAATAATATTCTGGATCCTAAGAAAAGCATCTTTCATGTTTATTGGGTGATTAAAGACCGAATAAGCACGTGACACCTTGCATGCTACCATTGTTCCCTTCAAACGTATGAATAACCACCAATCCAACGGTCTCTCCCCCTCTTCATCAGTCACAAACTCACAATATTCAAAACAAATTTCGAAACAAAAATGAAATGTTAAGTTATTGTATGATTAAAGATATTTATTTTAATAAATCATTACGTTAAAATTCTTTAATTATTGTTCTAACAAAAAAAAAAATCTAAAAGCCTTCTTTATCCTTCCCTTTTCCAAATTTTCTCTTTCAGACCTTCATTTTTTTCTTTTTTTTTTTTTGAAAGAGACTTTATTAATATAAATTTGGTTAATAGTTATAATATTTTCAAAAAATCATATATAATTTTGTTTGGTTATCAAAAGGCCAAATACTTTAAATTAGTTTCTCAAAAGATACTAATATAAGTCAGAGTATTTATTTTGTCAATTAAATAAATAATTGTGTAATATATTATCACCTAACAATAGAATGACTACTTTAATTGACAATATCTTTTATGAATTAATTTAAGGTATTTTAGTTTTAGAAGATAAAATTCTTACACAAGTTATTTTTGAGAGGGGCCTAAAAAGAAAAGAAAAATAAAATAAAATTAAGGGCCTAAAAAAATAAAAAATTAAAAAGGAAAATATTATGTATATACAAAAAAAAAAATTTAAGTATTAAGATAGTTGTTATATAATAAATATATATTGTTTAATTTATTTTTAATATTTATTTTATATAGTTAAGTTGGAAATATAAAATTAGGCGGTCTGACCATCATAATGCATAAGCTCCTTCCTCCGTTCATTCTCTCTCATCCCAGCTTGTTCTGTGTTGCGCTGTGCTGTGCTGTGCTGTGCGTTGCGTTAACATTTCTCTTTCTCTCTCTTCCCCAGTTGCTGCTGCTGCTGCTTCTGCTAATTGCTATGCTTGTTTCCTTCTTCTGAAGAGAGACCCAACAACACATTCTCTTACACAATGCCTTCCTTGGACACTCTCGATTGGTTTCTCTTCTCCCTCAGCAGGATCTTTTGTACTCCATTCGCTGTTTTCATTCAGATCCAGGTTTTCCATCTCTCCTTCCCTTTCTCTATCTCTCCCTATTTGTTTCACATACCCATTAATAAAAAAATGTTCCATTTTACCCCCTTTTGCGGCAATTGTTTAGCCGAACGAGCTTTTCAGTCGTCTATTTGACTGCAAATTCAGTTCAACTGCTATTGTTTATCTCTCTATTTTTTTGTTCAGTTTCAATTATGGTCATTTCTTTATACCACTTGGTGAGTTGGTGTTGTCAGATTCTGCGAGGTAATTCTTGTTCAATGTTACATGTTATTTCCTTCCTATCATCTCACGAACCGTGACCTGATAGAATTTCGGGAGATACAATGTGAACTTGATACAATTTTGGTTACAACAACCAAACTTCTCACTTTTTGGTTTCTTTCTTTCTTTAGAGACCACAATGGAGTCTCAGTGGGGCACAGCTAAACTATTATTGTTATTTTAGTTTTGGATTAGGATTGGTGGCTTACTTTGCGTTTGTTTCATGGCGTGTGATTCACTGGAATGTATTCACTGAATTTATCGTTCAATAATCATACTTGAATTGAGAAATAAGTTTGCATCCTACCGTGGCATGTTCACATATATGACTTGATATCCGCAATCCCTGTTGTTGAGAAACCTAGTAGGCTTTGAAGTCACATCTAGAATATACTTCACTATAAGCAACATTGTAGAATTTAGAGATACAAAGTTCTACTTCTACATTATTAAAAAGGCTTTACCCAAGTTCAAGGCGATTAACTGAAGTGAAATTTCATGGTTACTGAATGAAGTGGAATGAATGAACGAGGTAATGCAACCTTACGTATTGGAATACATGCCTGATAAATTAATGACTTGACAGCCTTTAAATATAAACGATGTTGATCTTGCCTTATTGATCTTGTGTAAGGTTTCTAATTTTCCTTGAAATCTTGTTCTGTATTCCTGGCCCCATGATGCTCAGGAGAAAATCTACCGTGCTACCATCCATGTCATAAAAACTACAATTTTTTTTCTCAGGGATGTTTAATTTGTTTAGCACTTGCTTTGGGTTGGGCTCTTGCTGCTTATGTCAGGTATTCACGGCTAATGACAAAGTTCAGATTACTTTCATGGTCACATCAATGAAAAATTTACGGTATTTTCCCCCCTCACAGGAACAGAGAGATAAAGCAAATGAACGATGCTATGAGGAATGGCAATAGCTTTCCTTTCCTTTATCATGACATTAATGAACTTGAGCACTCCAATCAGGTCAATCTTCCAAGAGTATCAGTAGTTATGCCCCTAAAAGGCTTTGGAGAACACAATCTGCATAATTGGAGGAGTCAGGTGAGAACTCAGAGAACACATTACCGGAAGTTATCTGATGGTGCTATGCGTTCTAGGCTACATTTGCTTTTTCAAGTTTTCTATGAATTATGATTTAGAAATTCAAAGTTTAACTTAATCTTATTATGTATTTATGTATTTCACATGCTTTATTATGCATTATCCAGATTTCTAATTTCCAAGTGTAAGTTGTTTGGTTTCTTGGTACTGCAGGAATACTACTTATTCCTGTTTTTCAGTAATCTGTATAAAGTTTTACTATTGGTTTTATTGTAATGTTAGAATATCCTTGTTAACTAATGGTAGCAGTTTATTTGTTTAGTGTTAACCATTGTTGTACCTTTTTCTTTCAGAAGGTTCCCCCATAAACTTTTCATTTCAATAGAAAGTTTTGGTTTATGCAGATAACATCTCTTTATGGTGGCCCTCTAGAATTTCTTTTTGTGGTAGAAAGTACAGAGGATCCTGCTTACCATGCTGTATCACGGCTAATATTAGAATTTGAGGTAAAATAAGTCCACAAGATCTTCTTTCTATTTTTTCCTTTTTGGTTTTTACTTCAATTTCCCTATTGGAACCAGCAAAATGCCCTCATTTAGGGTTGATTCTGGTCCTTTGGTTATCTGCTGCTCCTTTGGCAGTATGTGATTTTCTTCTTTGCATCTCACTAAATTGGATCCCTGTTTGATATATATAGGATTACGTTGATGCTAAAATCATTGTAGCTGGTTTGTCGACAACTTGTAGTCAAAAGATTCACAATCAGTTGGTACGTAATTTTATTAACATGTATTTTGATCGTCTTTTCGAATAAAAAGTAGGTCCATGTTCCATGCTCTATTAGTAACCGTTAACTACAGTCTTGTTTCAAACAGAAATTAATGTTGATTGGTGATGATCCTAGTACTATTAGTTGTTGGGAAGTATCTCCTCTATATAAAACTTCCTATGCAAATGCATGTGTTATGGATTGGACTTGCCATATTTGATATGAAAATCGAGGATGATTTCTTTTTTAAGATATTTTTGTTGCCTGTCCTTGATGGATGCTAGATGGAATTTACGTAGTATAACTTGGTATTGGCACCTGAGCAGGTTGGAGTGGAGAGAATGCACAAAGATACCAAGTATGTGTTGTTTTTGGATGATGATGTTAGGCTACATCCTGGATCAATTGGAGCACTCACTCGTGAGATGGAAAAGAACCCTGATGTATAAATTTGTCTTTTGTTTTCCTTTTCAAAGTGTTTGATTTTAGAATAATTACAGTTTTACGTTCCCAAATTATTTGACTACGACCTTTGCTACTTTGATGCTTTGCAGATATTTATTCAAACTGGATACCCGCTGGATTTGCCATCCGGAAGTCTAGGGAGTTACTGCATATATGAATACCATATGGTACACAAGTGGCTTTATATCTTGATTCTTTTATCTTTATACTGCATATCTCTGTATGGGATTGCTTAAAAATTAAAATTAAATCTGTAAATGAAGCTGAACTAATTGAATTTGATTTCTTAGCATTTGTTAAACAAATCTTTATGAAATATAGTAAAATATTTAATTATAGTTCTCAATCTCATTTCTTCTAATCCTTTTTCAATCATTCCATTACAGCCTTGTTCAATGGGCTTTGCAACTGGTGGAAAAACATTCTTCCTGTGGGGAGGGTGTATGATGGCAAGTAGCTTGTAGCCTTGTACCTTTTTTTCTGTTAGTACCTTTTGTTGCTTTGAGAAAACAATCACTCCAACTATTTAGTTTCTCTCCAGATGCATGCTGATGATTTTAGGCAAGACCGTTATGGAGTGGTATCAGGACTTAAAGATGGTGGATATTCTGATGATATGACCCTTGCAGCCATATCTGGTACATACCTTTGGTTAAACACTTTGATCATTAATTGATTATTGTATAAAAAAAACAGATTGTTTTTAAGAAGATTTAACAATCTAGTGCATTAAATTGTACTCTCTGATGCTTACACAAATGCACATTTTGCACTACCATTTGAAGAAGTTTTCCTTTTTTGCTCAATAGACCAAAAAATGTTCATGTCTGATATTTGTGATGTTTTAGAGAGTAAGTGTATTGAACTGACAGCAAGTCAACTATAACAGAGTGGACCTACTTGTTTAGCTTTTTACTTCTCCTATGTCTTTCTTTTTTTTTTTATGTTGTTTATTGCTTTTGAAATTATAGATAAAAGACAGAAAACAGTGAGAGAAGAGAGAACATATATTTTTCACTAGTAGAATTGTATACCTTAATCCTTATATAAACTAACTTAACTCTCTATTTATACTAATAAGCTACCAAGTTGTAATGTAGTGCAATATTTAAGCCCAATATGATTCCTAACAATCCAAATATTGTCTGTGCAGGGGCACACAAAAGGCTCATTACTTCTCCTCCTGTTGCTGTCTTTCCTCACCCCCTTGCAAGTGATCTTAACTTTGGAAGGTATGTATATGATACCACCCTTCTAAAAGTTAAAGTTCTCTTTCGATATTTGGCATTAGAACCTTTTTTTTTTAACATATGCAGATACTGGAATTACTTAAGGAAACAAACATTTGTTTTGGAGTCATACATATCAAATGTTAACTGGATGATGAATCGTGCATTATTCGGTACCCACTGCTATTTGTCATGGGGATTTGTAGCACCATATTTTATGGCATTGATTCATGTTGCAGCAGGATTGAGATTTTATGTAAACGGATACTCGGTTGAAGAAACACCCTACACTTTCGGTGGTGAGCATACTACTTTCCCTTTGTAGGTATGTTTTTTGTGGAGATGAGTTGGCAGCACTCAGGAAACCTGTCATTTTGGAACGTATAAAAATACTTGTATATAAGCAGGTCATTAGAAGCTTATGTTGTTATTTCATTGCCTTCTACCTGTGACTGTGAGGTACTAAAATTGAACAATGAAATCGATTTGTCTGTTTGTTGACTGTAATCTTATAGGGTGGGCTATTTGTTGAATTGTTCCAGTTATGCAATAAATGACATGCAATTGTATCCAACAATAAGATTTGTCTTCCTGCAGTATGAGTCGCATTTTCCCTACTGGGACATTTCTATATTTAGAATAATTAAACAAGTTTACCATAAAGAAAACAATAAGTTAGGAGAACTCTCTTATTAAGCTTTACATTTTCAGTTCCTGCATTCTGACACATGCCTTTTTTTCATAGGTTTATCATTGGTCACCATTCTGGCCATTTGCACTCTTGTTGAGCTTCTTTCTATGTGGAACTTGACAAGGATAGAAGTTAAGCTATGCAACATGCTTTCTCCAGAGGCATCACAACTATCGCTTGCCTCCTATAATTGGGGTCTCGTAAGTATTTCTCCAAGCTTACTCTGCGGATAGAATTCTACTCCAATTTTTTCATCAAAAAGCAAATTCTCAATTGAGTCATATTTTATAAAAAAGAACTGGTAACAAAGCAAGCTGCAGGATTGACAACGGTAAGTACATATAATACCTAGTGAAACACCAATCTATGAAAACATGTTAACTGTAAGATCAAGTAGAAAATAGAAAATGTAATGCATGCGGTACTGTGAGAATAAGTTGCAGTTTATATATATGTTAAACTTTAAGGGATGTAAAAATATGCCTGCTCCACTAGTTGGTAAAAGAGTGATTTCTCAATGGACAGGTGTTCGTTGCAATCCTGGTTGATAACTTTCTATACCCTTTATCTGCTGTTCGATCTCACTTTTCTCAATCTATAAATTGGTCTGGTATCCGCTATTACTTGAAGGATGGGAAAATTCATAAGGTAAGTAGTCCAATGCTTTATGCCATCTTATTGGGGCAGATTAGATAAAGATTTGTGTAATATCCTGTATAGAAAGACAAGATGAACTTTTTGCAGCTGATTTCTCAGTTGAAATTGATTTGTTTGAATATATGCACAGATCGAAAGAACTCAAAGAAGCAAGGACATGGATCCAGTATTCACAGACTTGGGTGGAAAACATCTATATGGTAAGAAAGGGTTGCCAATGAGGGGTTCATTCCTTAGTTCTTTGTCCAGAACTTTGGCACAATGGCATCAACCCAAGAAATTTGATTGCTAGTGGAAAGGTCATCAACTCGTGTCTATTCTATCTGTCTGTGTCTGTCTGTCTTATTGCCTTAGCTGGGAAGGATGGGCATTGTAGGACGTTGGTCTTATTTATTGTTTGGTGCATTGATGATTGATAATTAGGAAATTTGATAACTAGGAAAGGGCAATTATGTCTCTTGCCTCTTATCTCATTACCTCATTTGGGAAAGCATGGGTTTTAGTAGATCAGTTTATTCATTGTTTGGTGCATTCATGATTGATTGATTTTAGAGTGATAGGAATCTAGTTCCATTTTTTTGTCCAACACATTCAAATCCATACGATTCTTCAGCCCAAAGCCTTCTCTGCGTGGGGTTGATTTTGTAATTGTAACATTTCAGTGATGTAATTTATGTAATACAGTATTCAAGAATTGCCAAACTCTTTTTTATACAGCAATACAACTAGCTAGCTATTAGCATTTATTTTTAATTTCGATTACTACTACAACGCATCAGAGTCAGACCCATCACTGGCTTACTCATAAGTCCGTGACGAAGCACAAAATTACTACAAATTGATCATAAAAAACCGTCTATTTTATAGTTTATCCTACTAAAATAGCTATAAAAATGGTGGTTCCCAAGAATGCAATTTGTTTTACGGTCTCGGTAAACCCCGACTACAACGACCAAATATATAATGATTTTCACAAAAATGTTTGTTATCACTTTATTTTTTCCTGGACCGAGTTTGTATTATCAAAACCTTAAATCCTGAGGGTCTTTTTATTTAAATTAATAAAATATAATATTTGCTGAAATGTGTAATGTATAGATGAATCAAGATTTTAAATATCTATTAATCTATTATACATTCTGAGTACATAAACAAAAAAATTTATTTAATACACAAATCAGCTATATAGAATATGAATGATTAAAAATTTAGTCTTGTTACACATACATAGTTTTTGAACAAACAAGTTCAAATAAGTTAACAAAACTCACTTACATAAAGCGTACATGAAATCACGTCGTTTTTTTTTGTGTTCTTTCTCCAATATTTATATTCTGCGTTCTTCTTCCTCCTCCTCTTCCTCTTCCTCTTCCTCTTCCTCCTTTTTCTCTTTTTTCTTTATGTTTCTCCTCATTTTTTTTCGTGTTCCTTTGTCTTTGGGCGTTTTATCCTCGTTGTCATTCTTTTTATTACTACTTTTATTACTGCATTTATTTCCCTCCTCCTCTTTCTATTGATTTTGCAACATTATGCATTTTTTTTATTTGATTTTGTTCTCCTAAAAATAATTATGAGAAAATAAAATAAGATAAAGAAGAAGCAATAGCAGAAGATGAGGAGGAGACGAAAAAGAGTTTTGAATTATGCAGAACTTATCAGAATACAAATACACTGCAAAATTTCCAAAATACACCGAAAATTTTCCAAAATACACCAAAACAAGAATGGAACAGATTCATCACAATAATAATTCAGACTCAGAATTTTTACACCAAAATTTTGCTACAAATGTACAAAAATATTTTTTTAATTCATTTTTTCTTTTTTTTATTTATTTCTTTCTTTTAGTTGAATGAATGTAGGTTCATCATCTTCCAAGTAATTTTATAGCATTTTATGTGTTTCTTCTTTTTCTTTGTTTAATTTTTTTATGCTTGTTAAGAGGGTAAAACAAGAAGAAACTTGAGAAGGTAAAACAAGAAGAAAAAGATGAATAAAAAAAATGTTGATGAAAAAGAAGAAGCAGCAGCAGAAGACGAGGACGAAGAAGAGAAAGGGTTTTGAATTTTGCAAAATTTATCAAAATACAAATACACCGAAAACTTTTCAAAATACACCGAAAGTTTTCCAAAATACACCAAAATGTGAATTGACACAGATTCATTATAATAAAAATTCAGATTTAGATCTCTTACACAAAAAATTTGCTACAAATAGACAAAAATATTTCTTTTAATGCATTTTTTTCTTCTTTTTTCCTTATTTCTTTCTTTCTTTTAATTAAATGAATGTACGTTTATCATCTTCCAAATAATTTTGCAGCATTATATGTTTTTTCTTAATCTGTTTGATTTTTTTTTTGTTTTTAGGGCTTGTTTGGGTGAGTTTCTAAGAAAATATATTTTTTCAAGTTATCATTTTTAAAAGATCTTATAGAAAAGTAAAAGTAATTTTATGTTTGGATATCTCATACAAAAATATCTTTTTATTTATTAATTATGTTTGGTTATAACCATATAAAAGTACTTTTTTGTTTATTTATTACGTGAAAAATATCTTTTTTTTAAAGAAAAAAGATCTTTTAAAAAAAGATGTAAATTTTAGCTTCTCAAAAAAGATGTCTTTTTTATTTTTCTAGTGCTTTTACTTTTTCTACTAGAAATTCACCAAACACGTTAAAAAATAAAAAAAAATATTTTATTAAAAATATTTTTTTATCAACTTAATGGTGCCCAAACAATTACTTATTCATATTAAGAGAGTAAAACAAGAAGAAACTTGAGAAAGTAAAATAAGAAGAAAAAGATGAATAAGAAAAAAAGATGATGATGATGAAAAAAAAGACACAGCAACAGCAAAAGATTAGGAGAAGGAAGAGCAAAAGTTTTGAATTGTACAGAACTTATTAGAATACAAATATATCGAAAAAATTTTCAAAATATACCAAAAGTTTCCAAATTACATCGAAACAAGAATGGAACAGATTTATCACAATAATAATTCAGATTCAGAACTCCTACACCGAAATTTTGCTACAAATATACAAAAAGTGTTTTCTTGACATATTTTTTTCTTTTTTTTTATTTCTTTCTTTTTTTAGTTGAATGAATGTAGATTCATCCTCTTCCAAGTAATTTTGCAGCATTATGTGTTTCTTTTTCTTCTTTGTTTGATTTCTTTGTTTTTATTCTTGTTAAGAGAGTAAAACAAGAAAAAAATTTGAGAAGGTTAAAACAAGAAGAAAAAGATGAATAAGAAAAAAAAGAAGATGATGATGAAAAAGAAGAAAAAGTAGCAGCAGAAGATGAAAGGAAGAAGAGGAATAACTTTGAATTATGTAAAACTTATCAGAATACAAATACACCAAAATTTCTTTACAATAACAAATAAATTTCTTAGTTTTTATACCAAAATTTTGCTACAAATACACATAAATATTTTTTTTAATGATTATAACATACAAATTGAGTTTGAAAACAACACACAAAAATGACTGAATTATTAACAAAAACACATCTAAATCAATTTTGGATTAGGCAACATCATCAATATGGCAAAATTTCTACGATAACGATAATAATAACGATGCTAGCGATAATAACGATACGTATAAAAAGAAGACGATGATGATCATGATGATGAAGATCATGGAAGAGAAGGGGCAGGGGTAAAGCTAGACAATATTTATCAGGGGCTAATATTTTTTTTAGTTTTTTATTTTAACAAAAAAATTAAAAATAACTCTATATATAATTTTAATTAAAAATAACAATTAAAACTTAAAATTTACTTTTTATAAGATAACTTAACATATTGTATATTAAAATAATAGTTTAATTACTCTGTTGGTCCCTATAGTTTCGTGAAATTTTCAATTAGGTCCTTATACTTTTTTCCTTTTAATTGGGTTCTTACACCAATTTTTTTTTCAATTAGGTCCCTACCGTGACCAAACAGTTTGATTTAACGGAATATTCCGTTCCTAAATTAAAGATTCTCTAACTTTTTTCCTAATTTCCTAATTCTCTTTCACTCTTATTTTCTTAAAGACCAAAATAACCCACCTAGACTTAAACGAAAACTGTTCATTCTCCCAAACTTAGAGAAAAATCTCTTCACGTTCTTTCCCTTCTTCGTTCGTTGGTTGCACACTCTGTCATCTGTCGAGATCAACTCCACTGGAACATTGTTGGAGGGTTTCGCTTCTCCGGTGTCACCGCCGTCGTTGTAGGTGTTGCTGTTACTTCTAGGTAAGATAACGGTTAACCTTGTCAGTCATTGAAAATTTTTCTTTTTTTCTCCTAGAAAAATCTGCCACATTGTTTATTAGAGCTTCCTTTTATTTCTGAAAATGGTTAAATAGGGATTTATGGTATTGTATTTTCTTATTTTTGGTATGCAGTTATGGATAATTCAAATTTTACCATTGAGGTCCACCATGGTGGCAAATTTATTGACAGTGGACACGGATTAGAGTATTTAGGAGAAATAGTTGTAGAAGATTTACATTTTGACGTTGATGAATGGTCATTGCAAGAGATTGTGAGTGAGCTAAAGCAACTAGGGTATAAGGAATATGCCAGGGTTTGGTAAAAGAAACCTGGGATGGATTTGAAGTCAAGTCTTAGAGAGATGAAGTCCGATGGGGATGCGATGAGAATGGCTAGGTCACTGGTGTCAAGTTCCTGCAAACATTGCGAGGTATACGTTGTCGATGGAGTCAGAGAAGATAACGAGATTAAAATCACTTCTAGTGATGTTGATTATGTGCCAAAGAAAGGTGAAGACAGTGCCTTTGGCTCTGAGTTGATAGAGGTTGAAGTGGAACTTCTATTACCTGCAGTAATTGTACGTATATGGCCAATATGGACACAACAGGAGACACTGTCCAAACCCTATAGTGACAGGTATTGGTTGCTCCTTTATTTTGTTCCTGTGTTGAAGAACTATTACTAATTGCTATTTTATGTTGTAGCTCCTGAAGGCACACAAGGATCTAATGCTGCTGCTGAAACTGGAGGAGGTGATTCTGCTGCTAATGAACCTGGTGCTGTTGCTAATGAACCTGGTGCTTCTAATGAACCTGGTGCTGCTGTTGAAGCAAATGGATCTAAAGCTGCTGTTACTACTAGATCCAGGGTGGTTAGAGGGAGAGGCAGAAGAAGAGCAGCAGTAGGGATGGGCAGAGGAAGGGATTGAGGGAGGGCTGCACCTATGACTGCACCACCATCTCAGCCTCCAAACACCCCTGCACCACCATCACAGCCGGCCACCTTGCCTACACCAGCATCACTGCCCACCACCTTGCCTACACCAGCATCACTACCTACTGCACCAGCATCTCAACCTTTGCCTAAGACCAAAGTCTTTCGTGTGAGAAGAAGTGGAAGACTCAAGATAGGAGTAAGGAAAGCAACAAGTCAGCCACCTGAACTTGTTGATCTCATACTTGATTGAGGCTGAAAACTCTTTAGGTTTTCCTTTTGATATGTATTGTGTTATGTAGAATTTTTAGTGTTCACGTGTGACTCTGCTTTCTTTATGGTTTGGACCATTTTTATTATGTGGTGTGGACCACTTTTGTTATGTGGGTGAAAAATTGTTATGAGAGGGTGAAACATTTATTTTGTTGCTATCTAGATGTCCTGCGATATATAATGCAAAAAATAATGGTGCCTATTATAATTCAATGCATCTTTTGTTTTAGCTAGTTTTTTCTCTGTATCATATTTCTATGTGTATTAAATAGCAAAGGAACAAATTTCATTTAGAGAACTTAAACAACATTTCATATATATTCATTGCAGTCAAAATAAACAGTACACTTTTGACTTATATAGACTATTACATTATCATCACATCCATACTTTCTACATCTTTACATATAACACTGCAACAATCAAAACACCAAATATCAAAATCAGCATAATTAGCATCTTGTTTTGCTTTTTCATAGTATCTTCCATTTTTAGCAAATTGCTCTTCGACTGAACTCAGCTCACCACACAACCTTTTTACACAAGCATCTATTTTTCCAACCTCTATAATTAATCTCTCTAGATCCACACTTAATCTATCTATCTTCCTTTCGTGTGCCTCCAATTCTCTAACCCTTCCAAATTTTTGCTGTGAACTGATTACTACATCTTCTCCAGAAAATTTTTTTTCTTTTCCATCAACCCACTCAAAAAATTTGCATCTCCTGTTAGGGCAAGAAATGAACCTTCTGTTTGGATTATTTAATGTACTTGAACTCCGAAGAATCAGAGTGTCTCCACAAAAGTAATGAACCCTCCTTTCCTTTTGCTTCAACCATCCACTCTTCTCATCTTCTTCATCATCAATCCACTCGAAGAACTTGTATTTTGGCATTCTCCCACAACCAACATACCTTCTTCCATGGCTTGCTACTACCGAAGAAAATATCATAGCAATTGCCTCACCACAAAAACAAAGATATCTCTTCTTGACGAGGATTTTCGAACTAGAAACTCCTGAAGATAAGCGACTTTGATCCATAAATATTCACAGAGTAAGAGAAGCAAATGGAGGAGGAGAAGTTTGAGGAAGAGGCGAAGAGAGCGACTTAGAACCCTATTGATTTTCCATGATTTGTAAGGGATAGACGAGGGTTATAATGGTTAAATAACACATTCTTAACGTTTTTTGTAATGTTTACTGTCAATAGGGACCTAATTGAAAAAAAATTGGTGCAAGGACCCAATTAAAGGAAAAAAAAGTATAGGAACCTAATTGAAAATTTTGCGAAACTATAGGAACCAACAGAGGAATTAAACCTAAAATAATTAAACACAAATATCTCAAAACTAATTTCAAATATTGTAAATATAGATTGTTACATACTTGTTTTTAGAATCTTCAAATACTATTCAATTCCTTTTTAGACATTTCTTGCAAAAGTGTTAAAAAATGTATTATGCTTCAACCTTCATGTAAATAATTTAAATCACAATCATAACTTATCCAATAAAAAAATTAATAACAATATTATTAGAGCTGAAATAAATTTGCAACTTATATAGACAATTGAGTTCGACATTTTTTTCTTGATTCAAAGTCATCTATTATTGAATCTGTACTGAAAGTAGCTGTAATTTCTTTCTCAATGTAAATGACTAAATTATCTGCAAAAAATTCATCTGCCATTTTACTCCGAAACCTTGTTTTAACAATTTTCATTGCCGAGAAAGCTCTTTCTGTTGTTGCTGTAAATACTGGAAGAGTCAAGACATTGCGAATCAGTCTATCAACCAAATGATAAGTTCTTGATTTTTCTGTTTCTTTCAATCTTTGACATAACTCAAAAAGTGTTCCAACATCTTTTAGATGATTAGGTATATCAAATGCATAATGTTGCAATTGAGCATTCAAAAGAATCCTTTTATGATCAGAAAAATCTGAAGGATAAAACTTTTCAGCTAACTTGCATATATTCTGAATATTAAACAACTTAAAATTGTCTTTAGGGTCCAAAGCAGTACTTAAAGTCAAAAGCTCCATGGTTTTCTCATTGAATCTACTATGTAACTCTTGAATTTGAGAGTCAATTGCTGCCAAAAACACATGTACTTGATAATGATGCTCGATTGTTATCTTTGGTTGACAAGATCGACCTCTTCCAATCGTGTATTGTGTACTCATATCAGGAATGTCAATTTCATGTTTCTCACAAAACTTATTAACAATCTCAAGTAAATTGCACCAACCATTATCCCTCAATCTTTAAAGAAGTAGTTTTGATGTGGAAACAACATGCATTGCATTCAAAATATCTTAAAGATTTTTGTTGTAATGCTTGACAAAAAATATTAGTAATTCCCATAATTTCCTTCATCAAATGTAACACAAAAACAAATTCAAACGAGGATAGCACATTGTTGATACCATAAGTCTCACCTCTTTGAGTAGAAGTTGTACCATCATCAATAATGTTATTAAGAACGGTATGAGTACCTGCAAATATTCTTATCAAGCTACAAATAGAATGAAAGTGAGAACTCTATCTTGTATCTCTAGTTCTTTGTAAAGTGCCCATTTGATTTGCACATTAACTTATTTCTAGCTCATCATTGGCAATCAATTTTGCATTTTCAATTTTTTGAGCTTCTTGTAGTTGATCATATCGTTTGCAAGATACACCAACAATATTGACAATAGTAGTCAATTGTGTAAAAAACTCATGAATTTGAAGTACTTCCCTTGAAGCAGCCACCAATGCTAACTACAATCTATGAGAAAAACAATGGACATAATATGCTTATCGACAATCATTGAGAAATAAAGCTCGTAAACTATTCCATTTCCCTTTCATATTGCTAGCACCATCATACTCCTGACCTCGAATATTTTCAATTTGGAGATTATAAATAGAAAGCACAGACACCAACTCTTTTTTCAAAGTCAAGGCACTAGTATCACTAACATGTATAAGATCAAAGAAGCGTTCATGAACAAAATCATCCACATCAACAAATCTCAAAACAATAGCCATTTGCTCTTTTTTAGATTCATCACGAGCTTAATCAATGATAATACAAAATTTGCCATCTCCAATATCCTTTCTAATTGAGTTTCTTACCATTGTAGCAAGAACATGTAGAATTTCTTTCTGAACATCGCTTGAAGTATATTTAGCAAATCTAGGAGCATTTTCTAAAACATGCTTCTGAACACTACTACCGTAAAAACCCAAAACTTTAACAATACAATAAAGTTACCTCGATTATCTGAACTCGAGCTTTCATCATGGCCTCTATAAGCGCAACTTTGAAAAGTCAACCATCTAATACAATCAATAGATGCTCCAAGTCTACGTCGATTATTCTCAATTTCCTCTAGTGTTTGTCATTTCATAAGTATATCAACATGTTGTGATTGCTTCATCAAATCATCATATGATTTCGTTGCCCTATGATAGAGCGAATTGGGGTCTTTGCCAATGTAATTCAAAAGAGGACAATCTTTTTCACTATTTACCTTCTTCCAATTCCTGAAGTCATTTTCAATGAAAGCATTTGAACCTGTGTTGATTGAAGATTCCATAGCAAATAAGTAGCATGGTAAACAATATACATCATCATCTTCAATAGAATACTCTAACCATGAAGGATATAATTCAAACAAAAAAGCTTGAAAATGACGACGATGACTTGTATCGCTCGAGAATGGATACTTATCAAGTATTGGTTGATTTGGTCCAGCTTTAAGATAAGCTCGACGAATTTTATCTCTTTTACTTGAATAAAACTTTCAAATCATTAGTCGAATTCTTGGATCTCTTACCAAATGACATATTTTCATTTGTTTAGGATTAAGTCGTGAACGTTTTGACTTTAAACTATCTTGTTGAGGAGCTAAAGTATTCATGTTTGATGCCTCAAGTATTAAAGAGGTTGGTGTTGATGTAACAACATTAGAAACATTTTCACTCTTCTGGCTAGTCTTTTTTCATCTTACTCATGATTCAACTAAATTTCTACAATTAAAAATTTACATAGATAATAAAATAAACATTATGCAACTTAACTAAACTCAATTTATTTTATTTTTTGTAAATCAATAATATCAATGTCACAAACAATTAATAATGAGAAAAAAATATAAAACAATACAAGAATAACATTATAATTACATGATTATCATCTTCAATTTTTTTAAAAAACCTAAATTATTATTATAATATTATAAACTAGATAAATAAATAAATAAATATATAAATTATTCATAAAAACAAATAAAAAAATAACTTACAAAAGAAAGAAGAATGAAAGCTGATAATAGAAGACCAAAGACTACTTGCTATCTTCTAAGTTGTAATGATAATGAAAATATGGAGTGATGTTTTGTTTTCTAATTGAAAGAAGATGGAAGAATGGAAGAAGTGATTTGTTGACTTCTTGTTACTACCTTTTTAGATTCTTCACTTATAATATGGATTAGGATTTTTTTTTTTAAATAAGCATATAACCCACTATTCATAACCCAAATAACACACTACAGTCACTACTTTTTAACCGATTTCTTAAATAAAATTATGGACATCATATATTTTTCAAAGGGGGAGGTCTACTTTTTTTTAGAGGGCACTCTTTGATTTTTTATTATTTTTGTAAACAAATTTTAGGGTCCACTGCCTCCCCTGGAACATATTAAGCTTCACCCCTGAGAAGGAGAAAAAGAAAAGAGGAAAAGAAATTCTAATGAGAAAAGAAGGAAGAAGAGGTAATGTTGGTAACGACGATAACGAAAGAGAAAAATAACAAAAAAAAAAGAGAAGAAGAAGACGACGAAGTATCAGAGCCGCTCTTTCTTTTTTTTCTTTGACTTTAAAAATCTGAACAATTAATCCATTCTTTGGTTCCAAATTTTAATTTTGACCTTGGATTTACAGCAAAGAAGAACAACCTTCATTTTTTTCTTTTTCTGAAATGTGTACCAAGAAAAGGGAAACTTTAATAAATTAGAGTGCTTGCACAAGAATGAGACTGCTATGCTGATTTTTCTTCTGATATAACCTTTAATTTGATTTTTGTTTTTGGCACCAACATCTGAATTTTCTTCTTTTTTCTCTTTAATGCTTAGGTTTAGTGATCATCTTTTTTACTTTGATGAACCCTAATTTAATTTTTCTTATTTTTCTTTCAACCTTATTTTTCTCATTGGCTTGTGATCATCAATATTTTTTATGGGCCACATGGGAATGAAATATTTGCACTTGGTCTTAGATTTCATTGATTGCAATTTCATTCAATTTGGCCTCTACAAAAATCACACACATCATATATATTTTTTGGCTTTCAACTCAAATCACTAATGTTTGTCATTGTCAATTATTATTATTTTTCTTTAAACTCAACATTTTTTAAGGCAGTTGAAAATCTCCTCTCTTGATAATGAAAGAGGCTCAACGAGACATAAATAGAAGGAGCAGCATCTCTCAATCTCTCACATTCTTTACTTTTTCTTTCTATGAATGTAATAAGTTTGGTTAGAACTTTTCACTTTTATCCTTGTTTGTAGTCCATTTGGACCATTAATTTTATCTAATAAAATTTTTACCTACTTTCTTAAAAAAAATTATATAGATGTTATATTTTTAATTTGTATATTTTTTATATTTATATTAGAATATAATTATATTTTATGTATTTATTTATAATTTTATATATTATTTTATTATAAAATAGTTATTTCGATTGAACTATAGTTAAATAAATTGAACTATAATTAAATCGATTGAACCACTAAATTAGTAACTCAATAGTTAGAGTGGTTCAATGACAGAATCGATTTTTAACATCTTGGTTAAAATCATAGCAAAGTTTTATATTAATGTTCAAATAAATTAAGTTAAATACGATAATAGGGTAAATGACCCATATAAACCATGCATTGCATAAATTTACATGATTTTGCCAAATCAAAAAATGTTACAAGGTTCCACCAAGAGCACATTTTTATATAGTTTGAATTAGTCTAATTCAAATTATACATTCACAGTAATTCGAATCACACTGATTCGAATTACACACACTAACTCACACTAATTCGAATAGGCTAGTTTCGAATTAGTCTAATTTTCGTGCCCATGGTAATTCAAAACAGGCTGTTTCGAATTACTCCCTGTTTAATTTAAAAAAAGATTAAATTTAAATACAAATATTCATGTATGTAGTCAAATTTTAAATAAAATACTTTACATAATTAATAATAATTTAAAAATTTAAAAGAATTATTTTATTCCATACAAAACCGTTTAAAAAGAAAAAATGAGCTAACAAACTATTTAATTATGAGACTTTTTCAAAATATTCATGAGCTATCAAGAATGGGCTGAAGAGTATTGTATAGAATTCGAATTGATAGCTTATCAATATTTTAAAAAAGTCTCGTAATTAAATATTTTGTTAGTATTTTTAATGCATGAAATAAAATATATTTTGTTTTATTTTTTTATTCCATGTAAAACAATTTAAAAAAATGGATTAAAAGATGTAGGAGTACTATCAAAATTTGTAATGTTCTAGTGACTTAGGTAAATACATGCATATACTCAAAATCTAAATAAAATACTCTACATAGTCTATAATAATTTAAAAATTAAAAAATATATATTTTTATCATTTACTTACCTAAGTCACTGGGACATTACAAATTTTTACTGTACTCCTAACATCTTTTAAGCTATTTTTTTAAAATTATTATTAATTATGTAAAAGAGTATTATTATATTTGAAATTTGAGTAAATATAATTTTTAATAAATTTTTTTAATAAATTTATTTAAATTATACTACAAAAAAAATTTGGTGGGGTATGGATTTGAAAAAGTAATTCGAATGAGGCTAGTTCGAATTATTTATATAGGTAAAATAGAGAGTAATTCGAACAGCCTGTTTTGAATTACTATGGGTAGGAAAACTAGACTAATTCAAAGCTAGCCCATTCGAATTAGTGTGAGTTAGTGTGTGTAATTCGAATCAGCTTAATTCGAATTAGTGCTTGAGTGCATGTGTGTATTTCAAATCAGTGTGATTTGAATTACTATAAATGTGTAGTTCGAATTAGACTAATTCGAACTATATAGAGATGTGCTCTTGATGAAACCTTGTAACGTTTTTTGGTTTGGCAGAATCATGTAAATTTATGCAATGTATGGTTTATATGGGTCATTTACCTTACGATAATACTTGTATGGGTAAAAAACAAGAATAAGCCATGGGGAGAAAGAATTTACGTGAATTAGCCAAAACAAAATCCGTTTCACCAATCAACCAATGCACAAATATATGTAGTTCGAATCACACTATTTCGAACCTGGATTGAATGTAATTCGAATTGAGGCAATTCGAATTACTATGAAGCCTGAATTAAGCATAAATCGAATTGGGCCAATTCGAATTATTTCATTTGTAATTCGAATCAAGCTGATTCGAACTCCTCTCATGCATGCCATGCAACGTAATTCGAATTGGCTTAATTCAAATTACTCAAATTGTAATTCGAACCAGGTTGGTTCGAACTATAAAGGAGCAGAGTTGTATATATATGTTGTGGACAAATCATGATATTCTACTTTGAAAATGGCTGTTCAAAGTTTATGAAATTTCAGTTACTAGCATATTTTCCGCATCATGTATTAATTTAATTTGTAGATTTATTTATTGCGTTGTGAATTCAACAGACATTTCGTACAAAACTCCGAAAACGGAACATATTCATTAAGTAAGATCCGATGCACAGTACATCGCATTAACATTAACAAACTCTATCAGTTAACAACAACAAGTAAGAAAACCTATAACAGTGGAATCTAAACACTAAAGTGAAATAAACAAAGTACCAAAGCTGACAATACACCTACTCATATCCCCCTGTATGCTCTGGCCCTCCGACCTGTGGGCAACTCCGACGTGTGTCCGGGTTGCCGACAGAGGCCCCATCTCTTTGGCCAGTTCGGATCTGCCTCGTCCATGTTGGTCCGTATCCTAGTGGACCTCGGACAACCTTCTCTCGCACGCCTCTTGTTAGGGTCTGGGATTACAGTCGGCCCATCATATGGTGGCCAGAAACCCTCTGGAATGGGATGTGTGAATCCCATATGATACACACTGAACACCGAACTAAGACGATACACCTGGTGGACGTAAGGAAGGCACAACATGCCAGTGCGTGCGAACACGGAAAATGAAGTGGCTGGAAGTATCCGCAGTCACATGTCTGAGAGGCAAGCGAGACTCTGTGGCTACCCAGTGAGAAAGAACCAGTCGGAGTCGTCTCTGCGACGGTGAACTCCGAGTTATCCCTGTCGTACAAAGTCACCGTGAAGCACCTCGCTGTCTTCAAGTTGGCCTCGATACAAGTCACCAAGTGCTGCCTGAATTGTTATCCAGTTCTGAGCTGGGCCTCAGCCTCTCTCCCATTGCGAACAAATAGTTCAGCCAGCCTTCCGTATGTTGCCTTCACCAGCGAGCACACAGGGAGGTTTCTGACACCCTTTAGGATTGAGTTCACACACTCAGAGATATTCGTCGTCATGTGTCTGAATCTCCGCCCCTCATCACGATGCTGTGTCCATAAGGAATACTCAATCCGGTTCGTCCAGTCACACATCGCCGGGTCTTTAGACCGCAGAATATCAAACCAGTAATCGAACTCTACCTCAGTCTTTGCGTACGCCACGTTAACAAGAAGCCTCCTTGCGTCTTTGCCCTTGAAGGTTAGGGCGAAATTTACCGCTACATGTCGAATGCAGAATGTCCGGTATGCAGCTGGAGGTAACCAGCCTCCGTCGGGAGCCTCAAGCGCGGCCTTGATGTCGTTATGCCTGTCCGATATAACTAGCAGACCCGGCTGCGGTGTCACGTACTGACGCAGGTGGGAGAGAAAGAAGGAACAGGACTCAGCATTCTCACCCTTCACTAGTGCGAATGCAACAGGGGGTATGTTGGAGTTTCCGTCCTGTGCAATAGCCACAAGCAACGTTCCCCCATACTTGCCATACAGATGGGTGCCGTCAATACTAACCAGTGGCTTGCAATGACAGAATGCCTCGATACACGGTGGAAACATCCAAAACAGTCTGTGAAAATAAGCTCGAGACTCGTCCAACTGTCCACCAACTCGAATAGGGCTCGTCCTAAGGACTGCAACAGTACCAGGCATCGTCAACTGGACTCCTAACACCCACCTAGGGAGCTCGTTGTACGACTCATCCAAGTCACCATAGATGAGGGCAACAGCCTTCTACTTCGCCAGCCAGACCCTCCTGTACGTCGGCCTAAACCCAAAGTGTGCGGCCGTGGCATTTAGGAGCACCTTGATGCTGACGGATGCATCAGCCCTAACCATTGGCATAATGAATGCCGATATCACATGATAATCCAAACTCCTGTGGTCACTGGAGATGGAGGTGGCCAGACACGTATGAGGTCCATTGTACCGTTTGACCTCCCAAATGCCCTTGCACTGCCGGAGACTCAGCCGAATCAACCATGTGCACCCATTTCCGAACTCAGAACACTTGCCCACATACCGGCGAGAGTCGGACTCCACTACCTTGTACTGTATCCCTCGGTGGAAGCTGTAAGTCTTCACAATTAACAGGGCCTCAAATTTGTCCTGAAATTGCTTACCAACCTGGAACTCTGTCAGACCTGGAGACCCTTCCGCATCCCTAGCGCCAAACCTAGCAGGCTGCCCCGGAACCCCCTCCTGCCTCATGGCATCCAAGTCTAAGGATGAAAAATATGGAGGGTACTGCTGTGTGCCAGAGCTAGAACCACCTCCCGCCCCAACAGGATCACTCGCTCCGATATCATCGCCACTGTCATCAGCAATCATATTCGGCTCGACATCATCGTCCTCTGGATCATCCAAAAATTGCTCTCCAACCCCACCCGGTGCAGCACACTGTAAAGAGGTCGGCCGAAATTTCCCTATTCCAACTTCGTCGCCTACACTGGCGTTGAGATCAGCAGCGAAGGAAGGAGAGGCGACAGGTTGGAGGGGTGGCTCGTACGCAGGGACGGAGGTAGAAGCAACGACATGTCTGGAGCTAGAACCAGCTACCGTGGCTAAAGTGGTGGTATTCTGGTTCGAACCTCCCGAGCTCGATACCACATCAACCAACTTTGCCAACAGCTCTGGTATCCTCACTTCCGGAAACTGACGGCGACATTGAAACATGACCTGCAAGTTCTCATCACTCCCGATCGTGAAACAATCATACTTCACGGTGTCTTGGAGCACCGTGATTGGAATGCGATAGAAGAACTTCTTAACCCGTTTCACACCATCCAGACCCAGTTTCATCAGCACAGTGCTAAGAAGGTCATCGTACCTTACCGTAGGCCTCACGATAATACAGAGAGGATCCTTATCAGTGAATTTCACACCAGAACGTGTCTTTCTCTTAATCGATCCTCTGTGGTGAACCAACACCACAAAACTCTCCTCACTAGCCATTCTACCCCTCTAATGAGAGCAACTCACGTCAACAATATATATATACAACTCTGCTCCTTTATAGTTCAAACCAGCCTGATTTGAATTACAATTTGAGTAATTCGAATTAAGCCAATTCGAATTATGTTGTATAGCGTGCATGAGAGGAGTTCGAATCAGCTTTATTCGAATTACAAATGGAGCAATTCGAATTGGCCTAATTCGATTTATGCTTAGTTCAGGCTTCATAGTAATTCGAATTGCCTCAATTCGAATTGTCTCAATTCGAATTACATTCAATCCACGTTCGAAACAATGTGATTCGAACTACATATATTTGTGCATTGGTTGATTGGTGAAACGGATTTTGTTTTGACTGATTCACGTAAATTCTTTCTCCCCATGGCTTATTCTTGTTTTTTACCCTACTTGTATTAATCAATATAACTTTTAATGTGAGATTAACTTTATGATTAATTTAGTATTTTTTTTATAAAAAAATATTTATTAGACCAAAAAATAAATATATTAGATCAATTTTTATTTTAAAATACGAAGATACAGAGCAACAATATTAAAAAATTATAACAAAAAATAGTAAAATATAAAATAATAGGAACAAACGCAATAAAATTTTATCCAATATTCACATGCATCATCTGCAAAGGCTTCTAAAATGCTCTTTTTTTTTTTACCTAATTCTTGGATCTATTTCTTTATTTTAATCCATGACATTAGTTATTGTAATAAGCATATATAGTTATCCAATCTTTAATTAAAAATGTTTGCACCGTTTTAAATGTCTTTTTGTTAAAATGCTTGAGTTCAACACAAATTCAGAGTAATATTCGACTTAAAGAACTAAATATATTAGACTAAATGAAAATATTATTGAATAATTATAATTATTTTTAAATTCTACCGTTTCTCACAGTGATGATAGACTTATTCATTTAAAGTAATTTATAATATTTTTTTATTTTAAGATAAATAATAAAAATTTTATTAAAAAATAGGATATAATTTATATTTATTCTTTATACATAAATATTATATATAATTTACTCATGACTCCTATAAATAAAGAGGTAAGTAAAAAAAATGAAGAAGACGTATAACAAATTAACAACTTTGATCGATGTTATCTCATCACTCAATTCCTAAAATCAGAAATGAAATTAAGCACTTAAGAAATGTAATTTAAATATTGAAAAGACTCAATATGTGAAGAGTTATGATAAATTAACTTGTATGATATAAAAATGATAAAATTTATAATAAAAATTTATAAAAACTTAAACAAATAGAAACAAAAAGAAGAAAATAAAAAAGATAGAGTACAATAACGAATAATGATGTTTAATAGTTCATAAAAAATTAAAGAGTAAAAATAATGTATCATAGGAGAAAAAAAAAGTATGACCGAATGAAAGAGTAGTTGGTAAAAAAAATAAGATCTTTTTCTAGAATATATAACTTTTAGAGTGAATAAATTATGTGAAATACAAAAATAAGTAAAACAAAAAAGGAAAGAATGAAATTTTGTTTTTTTTAATAAATTGAAGAAATATTTTTCGACCATATAATTAATGGTGGACATATAACTATTAGACAATAAATTGAAAAAAATATTAATAGAAATATTAGATTTGATATTAATAAAAATAAAAAAATAAAGAAATATAAAAATTTAAAATTTAAAATAAAAATATTTAAAATCAAGTGACGAATAGTATCAATAAAGTCCTCCATGATAGCAGATGTATGTGAACATATTAATTCTAAATTAACCTCTATAATTAGAGTAGAAGACCTTAATTCAAACTAATTTGTTTACATTTTTTATTGTGGAGGACTTTATTGGTATTTTTTTCTAAAAATTAATTTGTCAGAAATATAAATTTTTAAAACTTATTTGTCACTTTACTCAAATATTTAAAATTAAAAAAAAAATTAATTTTTTTTTGTAAATAATGACTTTTCATTAACGTGACAATAACTTGAATCAAATAACATATATTTAAATTAATTAAATTAATTAATTAATATAATAATTTAATTATAATTATTTACCTCAATAAAGTAAGTTAAACAAATAAAAAATATCTTATAAATATGTCATCTAAAAATTATAACCATTTTCAAAACTATTAATCAAAATTAGATAAGATGAAAAAATTAATACAAATTAAAAAAACTAATTTATTTATTCTAGTCAAATCAAATAATTAATATAATTAATTGATTATAGTTAATGTGGTCAATCAAAATATTAAATAATTTAATATTTATCTCAATCAAATAAAATAAATAATTAACTATAATACTTTTAAAAATTATTAATCAAAATATATAAGATAAAAGATTAATACAAACTAGTAGAAAAATTATTTATTTATTTCACCCAAATTAAATAATTAATGTAATTAATTAGTTATAGTTAATGTGGTCCAATAAAATATTAAATAATTTAATATTTATCTCAATCAAATTAAATAAATATAAATTAATATATTTAAATAAATTAAATAAAATAAATAAAAATTTATCTTTAAAAATATGTTACATTAGCTATGTTATTAATTGATAAAAATTAATTTTAATCATATATAATAAATAATAGATTTTACTACTAACGAAAAATACTTTTTTAGTCCATCAGTCCATCTTTATTCATTACATTCGAATACGGTGTGAGAAGGGGTTGATCTCATTCAAGTGATTAACGAGTGTGATGCAGTAGGTAGCATTCATATTCTTTCAGCACAGTTCAAATGCTCAAATTTATAATAAAGTCTTCGGTTTCACAATAAGGGGCGAGGCCAAGCTGTAATGCTATATACACATTTTTCAATAAGCTCTCTCCGTTTTTTCATATACCAAATTCCACCGAAAGCAACGAATAAAAGAAAAAGCATCGACACTCAAATTCGACAGCAAACAAAAGCTTTCCCCTTTAACTTCTCTTTCAACATTCCGTGCGGTCCCAAAGTGAGGTCAAAGAGAAAGCAACTTAACACTAAGCATAGCTGAGATGGGGTGCTGCTTCCATGGCTCCACAACCATTCCACCCATGGAAACTTTCACAGCTTCAGTTGCTGAACAATACTCGTCGAATCTCAGACAAGAAGTTCTGTTGCAAATAGCAGAATGCAAAGTTCATCTTATGGATGAAGGACAAGCTCTTGAATTGGCTCAAGGCCACTTCATGATCACCAAAACCTTTGATGAGAATGTGTCTCTTGCTACAATCATAAAGGTAGATGATCTTCAATGGCCCTTGACGAAAGATGAGCCAGTGGTGAAGCTTGATGCTCTCCATTACCTGTTCTCATTGCCTGTGAAAGATGGTGAGCCTCTTAGCTACGGTGTTACTTTTTCACAAAACAGCTTTGCAAGTATGACTTTGTTGGATTCTTTTCTAAAGGAGCATTGTTGCTTTTCTGGCTTGAAACTGAGTAAGAACAACAATGATCTTGATTGGAGGGAGTTTGCTCCTAGGGTTGATGATTACAACCATTTTCTAGCCAAGGCAATTGCTGGTGGGACAGGTCAGATTGTGAAGGGTATCTTCATATGCAGCAATGCTTACACAAACAAGGTTTAGTATTTTTGTTTTCATGTCCAATTAGTGGAGCAATTTAATGCTTTCTTTCTTGTTTTATGAACCATGAACTTTGTAACTTACTGAAGCTAGAAAATGCATGAAATACGTATAAAGTTTAGGGGTTACAGTTTAGGGTTTATGGTAAGAAAGAAGCAATTTAAAAAGCATATCACTAATTAGGTAAATTTGTCTTGTTGAGGAAAAATCAGGTCCAAAAAGGAGGTGAGACAATCCTGAACAGTCATGCAGATGAGAGAAATGGTGTTGTTGCCAGAGAAAAAACAGCTGCTGCCTCAAAGAAGAGCAAGATAAATAAAAATCTCAAACGGTATTACAAAAAAGAAGAATACTATGGAGTCATCAAAATTTATTATTCTTGGCCCTTAATGCAATGTTTAAAAATTTGGGATGAAATATGTTGTTGGATTATTAGACTAAAGGAAATATACTAAAGAAATTGAGTTAATGACTAAGTGATGACAAAAAAACAATAAATTCTGATGGTCCCTAGTATTTCTCTAAAAAATAATAGCATGTGAAATGGTTATATCATGTTATGTCTTGCTACTATTAGTTATCTCTTGCATTGTGTTGGTTTTGCAATCTAGTGTGAGGAAACTATCAAAGATGACAGAAAAGTTGAGCAAATCCTTGCTGAATGGAGTTGGCATAGTTAGTGGAAGTGTGATGACCCCTGTTCTTAAATCCAAAACAGGAAAGAAATTCCTAAAGATGCTTCCTGGAGAAGTGTTGTTGGCTTCTCTTGATGCACTCAGTAAGGTTCTTACAAGAATATGATATATCATACTTGTCCAAGCATCACCATCACCTTTGACTTCTCTGTTTCTGTTGTAATCAAATCTTGTAGACAAGGTTCTTGATGCAGCTGAAGCGGCCGAAAAACAAACCTTTTCTGCTACCTCCAAAGCTGCATCTGGAATGGTTTCTAAGAGGTGAAGGCAATTCAGTATAGTTATTGCATTGCATTGCATATTTGTGTTACATTATGATGTGCTTTGATAATTCGTTTATCAATATCTTCATCTAGTATCAGTGACAAGTATAAGAGTAACTTGATGATCCATGAGAATACAGGTTTGGGGAAGATGCAGGGGAAGCTACTGAGCATGTGCTTGCAACGGCGGGGCATGCTGCTAACGCTGCTTGGAATGTGTTTAAGATAAGGAAGGCCATTAATCCAGCATCCTCAGCAACCACTGGAGTATTGAAAAATGTTGCCAAGAATACTAAGTTTTAAATGTTTAAAATCCCACTCCCACACCCTGCCAGGCAGCCACTCAAGTAATGGATGTAACTGCTGTATTTTTCATTTATGACTTTCTTAAATCTTAAGGAGTTTGCCGGATTTGTCAATATTTTTCTTTAGATATCACTAACAGAAGCTACCTTTGAATATCAAATCACAAGTGGTTCACTTAAGGAGTTTGCCGGATTGGTCAATATGTAATATGTTTTTATTTAAAATATTATGTTTAATGATGTAATGTTTTAAACTATATTTTCATTATTGTAAATATCTTTTAAATATGAAATATAATTTAGTCGAGTAGCTCTTAGTATTGAAACCCTATGCTTTTAAGTTTAGATCAGGTATTTAAGTGTGGAGATACGACATCCGAGTGATAAAGAACAAAGAGAGAGAGAAGATGGAAGAAGAAAGCGGAAAGCTAAGTATATACAAAGCAGCGAGAAGCATAAAGCGGAGAGAGAACAACCTATACAACGCATTGAGATCGATATACGATGATTCCATATTTGTGGGTGAAATCTCTGAGCTTTGGCCTCAGCTGCCTCTTGTTGCAAACCTCCGTTGCGGGCTTTGGTACCATCCTCGTTTCCATGCCACCTGTTACTTCAAGTCCACCGACGGCCATTCCAACAATTGTTCCTTCAATACCTCTCGCCTCAATCTCCATCTCGCTCTTCTCGCTGCCTCGGTATGACCTCATTTAATTTAGGGATTCAATCTCTTTTCTTTTTGTTTTAATTTAATTTGATTATTATTGGTTAGGACAGAAGGGAGGGTGCATGATTGTTGATTCTACTCGCAGAGGGAAGCGCTTCCCTGACAGCATGTCCAGAACTATACCCATCTGGACATGTATTTTAAATCGCGCCATTATGGATTTCAAGAACCAATTAAACGACGAGTCTTCTTCTGAGTGGGATTGCTCTTTGCATCTCCCTCTCTGGGTTCCCGAAACAGAGAAGGCTTCCATCGAGAAGCGTTTAGATGAATGGACACAACAACTGAAAGCCAGTGGTGCTGATATTGCTTCCATTGCCGCAGGCTTGAGGAAACCCCTCCGCCCTCTCTGGATTTCTCAAAAGAGTGTTATCTGGTTAAATGAAGTACCTGACCATGATTCTTGGGATTTCACACCCATTATACTTGTCTCTGCGTCTGCATCTTCGTCGGGTGTAAACCAACACAGGACTACCTCTGAGTTTAGCTGGAATTACATACCTGGTGCAGGAGATGATGAAGAAAGCTGGGCTAGGGGTTTAACTCCTATTCTCTTTTGGAATCATGTTTATGATATTATAAACTCAGGTCCTCATCTATGTAATCACAAAGTTGCGGATATAGTTGAAAAGAATAGGGTAAACCGAGCTTATAAGGGAGAAAATGCGCCACAAATCTCAGTTAAATCTTCCAACTCACCTTGTCTTTCCCATCAAGAACCATTGTCTACCACTACTGCCGATATTTCAAACATTCAAATTAGCACCGACTCTTCTCATCACGATTTGAGAATATCTTGGTTAGGCTCAACTAATATGGCACTTGGAACATCTCAAATTGGTATTGATGCCCTTTCATAGCACCGTTGATATGCTTATTCTCAAAATGTTTGTTTTCTGTGGCCGAGCATTATTATGTTTGGTGCAGCTGCAGATTCCGCTGACATTGATTGCATACTGAATTGTGATCGCGAGTCCATCTCTGTCTCTCTTCCCAGTGCGGAAGCATACTTGCATCTCCCAACTCTAGTGAGTATATATGAAGTGGAGTCAAACCTTGATTTTATCTAATTGATTTTTATACTCATTTAATTTTATATCTTTTGATACCAGAGTTCAAAGTTTGATCGTTTTTCCTTGTTCAACAATCTACATTCGGCGGTGAACTTTGCACAGTTGAATCTCAGCCAGGGAAAAAGAATTCTTGTTTGTTGTGATAACGGTAAAGCCTCTCGACTCGAGTATCCTCTTTCTATTTATGTGAAAACCCTAATAACATCATAAAGATGTTCCGTTAGTTATGTGTCCTGATTTAATAGCAAATCATTTCACATGACCTGCCTAATGCACTAACCTTGCTTGATTTTTCAGGGGAAGACATTAGTGTATGCGTTTGTCTAGCCATTTTGATGTCCTTATTTGATGAAAAAGGTAATCTCATTAGTTAACGATTTACAAACAAATTTGCTTATGAATTCATACCATACTCATTGACATTTTTGTTTAGGTACTTATGATGATGGGAAATCATTTAGTGTGACACGCGTCACTAAATGGGATATGCGGCGTAGGCTCGTATATGTATGTAAGTTTGCAACAAATGCTCGACCATCCAGAGGAAATTTGAGACAAGTTTTTAACTTTCTTATTGGTGGAAATGGCGTACAA
>NC_029774.3:32946600-32967463 GCF_000817695.3 Arachis duranensis
CAAAAAAAATCTAATATTATTATTTATTATGGCCCTAATTGGTTTGCATTGCGCCTGAGCCACTTGTACCAAATGTATCGTAGATTGTACCAAAATTTTGACACTGAATAACCTATTTATGGCTTCGTTAGTATCCGTATAAGGTAATTGTCAAATAAAAAAAAACGTCATACTCACAGGACAACGTTACATCCACAAGACCTCAAGGACCATTTTAGGCGCCGTGTCCTGGAACCTAGACCGCATTTGTTTATAAATACCGGACACAGAAATACATAATTGTTTTTGGTATGAACAAAGATATTGTATAAGACCAAAAAAAAGATATTGTATTAAGAGATATTGTTTTTAGAGATATGAAATTAGTACATTTTATATTTATTCTGATAAGAAGGATATAAAAAATAAAAAACATATTATATTTTTTATTTTTTATTTTTTTATTTTTTTATTATTATATTTTTATTTTTAATTTTTTAAATAAAAAAAATAAATTAAATTTTTATAATTTATTTTAATTTATCACTAAATAAAATATAAGAATATTAATTTTTATGTCGATTTTTTGTGTTTTATTCTCAGTATTTTTATCCTGTTCTATTATCGGAATCAAATACAATTTTATAGATGGTTGATCCTTTCCTATTGCAAAAGCAAGATATCGTAAATTATTTATTTGGTCTCAAGATTTAATTCTTAATAAATGGCTCTTGAAAAAAATGATTGCTATGGTGGTCTCAATTTTTTGTAACGAAGGGGTTCAGCTAACAACTTTTTTAAATTGTATTTTATATTAATTAATTGTTATTAATTAATAATTATTTAAATTTTATTTTTAAAAAAATACTAAATTAATAGTTATTAATTACAATTGTTTAAAATTAATTTGTTAGAAGTTATTTATTTATATTTTTTCATAAAAAATATTTTTTATACCCAAACATCAGTGACATTTTGTACTTTTTCAAAAGTAAAAACAATCTCATAGTAATGTAAAACTCCGAGGAACGAAAATAACAATGCAAAGATAAGGATAGAGAACTAATTAGGTCATAAGCCAACTCCTTTCTAATTCAAATTCTTTTAAAAAATAAGGGTAAAACACTTATATCAACAAAAGGTATTCGATTTATACATTTTAGTAATAGATCGAATTAATGTTTATCGGCAAAAGATTCAATGGTATCATAACGTTTGGACCATTAAATGATCCTATAACAAAACATATTTTTTTAAATTTTTTAGTAACTATTAAATAATCATTTTCTAATTTTAATTACAAATTAATCTCATATATTTTATTTAATTATAAAAACTATTTCTTCTTTTATAAATTATTAATTTATGAATCAACTATTATATTTATTAACAATAAAAAACAATAACAAATTAGATCTTCCATTGATTGTAATAAATCTTTTGGTCATTCCAATGGATTAAAAGTTTATATTTAATCTGTGACGTTCGTCCAGGACTGTGAAATCGTGTTTCTTTGAAAACCAATCGATTGGATTACAATTTATCACAACAATCAATTGAAAATTGCAAGGCGGCATGATTTTTTTATCTTCGTTTTTTCTAAACTCTATAAAAAAACACATATATTAACAATTAATGATAACACTATGTTTTAACAAATACTTAAGGTAAAAGTAAACTAAACTTAGTAAATAACATACGCTACTAATTACTAATGCTGTTACTTTTTTTAATTAATTAAGCATTTAAACTAAAAGATAATTTACTAAAAACATATCCCAAACATTAATAATAATAACAACTCTAAATTTGTTTTCCTTTTTTCCAAGAAATATTGCAAAAAAAATCTAAAATCAGTAAATATATGCTAAAAATTAATCATATTAATTCTATTTTTTCAGTAAATAATTAAGATATAAAAAAACCTAACAGTATATATAAATAATTAATAATAATTTAGTTTTATTATTAAAAAATAAATTCACTACAAATATAAATTAACTAAAAATATAAACTAATAATAATTGAAAGTTCTAATATTTTATGTAAAAATTCTAAAAATAAACCCTAGTCATTAAATAATAATCAATGCTAATATATTTTAGTAAAATTTTAACACAACAACCTAAATCACTAAAAAATATATACTAATGACTATTAAATAAATAATTCTGTTTTTGAAAAAAATTATTTAAAATAAAACTAAAATTACTAAAAAATTCTTGTTTTGAAAAAAGTCATTTAAAATAAAACTAAAATTACTAAATAATTTAGCTTTTTGAAAATTTTTTAAAATAAAATACTAAATAATTATTTTTTAAAAAATATTTAAAATAAAACTAAAATTACTAAACAATACTGTTTTTTAAAAAAATTATTTAAAATAAAACTAAAACAACTGATTAATAATATACACTAGCTAACAATAACTAACTACACTAACACTAATACGACTATTACAGCTACAACAACAAAATCATATTTTTTAATTAGCTTGTTTTAACTAACAACTAATTTAATTAGTACTAATCCACAACAATAATATTTTAAAAAATTATAAACTATTTTTTTTATACTACTTTTAGCTTAAAAAAAATTAAATAACAACAATAAACTATAACTAAAATACTCACCTATGTATTTAATGGAGTGGTTGAGTGTAGTGCACTAATTTTTCTCCCTGATGCAGTGCTGCCATTTTGTTTGTGCTGGTGGGTTGAGGAGTTGAAAGTGATTTGAAGCGAATAAGGGAGAATAGGGGACCAGAATCGGAAGAAGAAGAAATAAGGAAAGATAGATTTGGTGGGTTCACTTAGGGGTCCCATAATGGCGTTAAACACATTCCTTCTATCATTTTGATGAGATACATCACTACTCTTTCAATATTAAAAAAAAAAAAAGTTCATTATGGTGTATATAGTATATATAGTTGTCTAATTTATTTAAAAAATTAAAAATTAATATTTAAAAAATATAAAATTTTAAATATTTAATATTATTTTAAAAAGCAAGTTTGGAAAATTTGATACTAAATTCAAAGACACCAATGAATTTGTCATTAAAAGAAAAATGATGTTTTAAAGATAATTTTAAATTAACAAAATAGTTTATGTCTTTGATCTAATTTTGTATTAGAATATTTAGAAAATTATTTAGTAGGTACATCAAACAATAAGTAAAAAATTCAATCTGTAATATATATTTTTTCAATTCTTTTGAATTTTAAGTCATTCAATAAAAAATATGTAAAATGATCGAATTTGGAGATGGAAAGTTCGTAATTTTTTAAGTAGGTTGGTCGAAATTTAATTTCTAAGAATTTTTTTATTTTGAGTATGTCTCTATTTAGTATATTTTTTCAAATTAAAATCATTTTTAAAAAGTTAATATCATTTGTTACATTATTTTTTTATTTTTTTTTTAAATTTTATATTTTGGTCCTAAAACATTTTAAATAGACTCAATTTTATGCTATCCATCATTAAATATGGGTGAAATACTTAGCACTATTGATGTGTATATAATAAAATTGTTATTAATAAGCAATTTTCTTTTTTAATATGTGTGAATATTTTAATATTATAATTTTAAAATTAAAGCAAAATAATAGAATTTATATTAGAAGATATTAGGGTTTATATTTGATAAATAAGAAGGTTAACAATGTGACCAATATAATAAGGTTTAATTACTTTGTTGGTCTCTATAGTTTCGCAAAATTTTTAATTAGGTCCTTATACTTTTTTTTTCTTTTAATTGGGTTCCTGCACCTATTTTTTTTTTCAATTAGGTCCCTATTGACGGTAAACGTTACAAAAAATGTTAAGAATGGGTGATCTGACCATTATAACCCTCGTCTACCCTTACAAATGAACGAGACTCAGTAGGGTTCTGAGTTCTAACTCTCTTCTCTTTGCCTCTTTCTCAATCTTCTCCTCCTTTGTTTGCGTCCCTTACCCTTACTATGTCAATACTCATGGATCAGAGTCAGTTATCTTCAGGAGTCTGTAGTTCCAGAACCCTCGTCAAGAAGAGACATCTTTGTTTTTGTGGTGAGGTAGTTGCTGTGATATCTTCTTCGATAGTAGCAAGCCATGGAAGAACGTATGTTGATTTTGGGAGAATGCCAAAATGCAAGTTCTTCGAGCGGATTGATGATGAAGAAGATGAGAAGAGTGGCTGGTTGAAGCAAAAGAAAAGGAGGGTTCATTGCTTTTGTGGAGACACTCTGATTCTTCGTAGTTCAAGTACATCAAAAAATCCAAACAGAAGATTCATTTCTTGCCCTAATAGGAGATGCAAGTTTTTTGAGTGGGTTGATGGAAAAGAAAGAAAGTTATCTGGAGAAGATGGAGTAAACAGTTCACAACAAGTACTTGGAAGGGTTAGAGAATTGGAGGCACAAGAAAGGAAGATAGACAGATTAAGTGTGGATTTAGAGAGATTAATTGCAGATGTTGGAGAAATAGATGCCTGTGTAGAAAGGTTATGTGCTGAGCTGAGTTCAGTGGAAGAGAAATTTGCTAAAATGGAAGATAGTATGAAATAGCAATACAAGATGCTAATTATGCTAGTTTTGATATTAGGTGTTTTGATTGTTGCAGTGTTATATGTAAAGATGTAGAAAGCATGGCTGTTATGATAATGTAATAGTCTATATAAGACAATAGTGTACTGTTTATGTTGAGTGCAATGAACTTATATAAAATGTTGTTTAATTTCTCTAAATGAAAGTTGTTCCTTTGCTATTTAATATGCATAGAAGTATGATACTGAGAAAAAAGTAGGTAAAACAAAAGATGCATTGAATTATAATAGATACCATTATTTTTTACATTATATAATGTAGGACACCTAGATAGCCACAAAATAAATATGACACCCACTCATAACAGTTTTCCACCCACATAATAAAAGTGGTCCACAACACATAATAACAGTGGTCCAAACCATAAAGAAAGCAGAGTCACAGGTGAACACAAATCCTACATAACACAATAGATATAAAAAAGAAACCCTAAACTCTTTTCAGCTTCAATTAAGTGTGAGGTCAACATGTTCAGGCGGCTGATTTGTTGCCTTCCTAACTCCAATTTTGAGTCTTCCACTTCTTCTCACACCAAAGATTTTGGTCTTGGATAAAGGTTGAGATGCTGGTGCAGTGGGCAGTGATGCTGGTGTAAGCAAGGTGGTGGGAAGTGATGCTGGTGTAGGTAAGGTGGCCGGCTGTGATGGTGGTGCATGGGTTTATGGAGGCTGTGATGGTGGTGCAGGGGTGTGTGGAGGCTGTGATGGTGGTACAGGGGTGTGTGGAGGGTGTGATGGTGGTGCATGGGTGTTTGAAGGCCTTGATACTGGTTCAGTCCTGGGTGCAGCCCTCCCTCTACCCCTTCCTCTGCCCATCCCTACTGATACTTTTCCTCTTCCTCTCCCTCTAATCATCTTGGATCTAGCAGTAGGAGCAGCTGCAGATCTATTTGCTTCAACAACAGCACTAGGTTCACTAGCAGCAGCATCAACTCCTCCAGTTTCAGTTGCAGCATGATAAACCCCATTTTTAGGGTTTATCTTGTATTGAATTTAGAGTGTTTTGATAACCTTTTCTCGCAATTAGCCTATGAATTAGTATGGTTTTGTTATCTCTCCCATATTTATGCTAAAGTGTAAAAACATGCTTTTTAAGCCTTATTTTGATGAATTCTAATTTCTCCTTGATTCCATAAGATGCCTTGATGTGTTTGCTAGTAATTCCAGGATTGAAATAGGCTAGGCATGGATCAAAGGAAGCAAGGAAGGAAGCATACAAGTGGAGAGAAGCATAAAAAGTCAAAGAAGCAAAGTCAGCCAAGCACGCGCACGCGCACAAGGCGCTTGCGCGCACATTGCAGAATCGGCCAGGGACGCGCACGCATACCGTGCGCGCACGCGTCGATGACCGCACATGACTTCATTAATGCAACACGTGCCTGGCGATTTGAGAGGGTTTCTGAACCCATTTTTGGCGCCAATTGCTAGGAGAAAGGAATAAAAGGATGAAGGATTAAGGGGAAGGCAAGAGGGAATCAATCTAGGAAGCATATAGCATAATTAGGATTAGTTTAGAGTTAGTTTTTAGAGAGAGAAACTCTCACTTCTCTCTAGAATTAGGATTAGGTTTAGGTTAATCTCTCTTCTTAGATCTAGGTTTAATTCATGCTTTGATTCACTTTTCCCTTACCAATTCTTAATCTTCTCCTCTTCCTCTTTCTAGTTATGTGCTTTAATAATTGTAATTCTTTATTTTGTTTTGGATAGATTGTTGTTCCTTTGTTTTCTTTCAATAATGCAATTTGAGGTAATTTATGATAATTGTGATTTCCTTGATTGTTGTTGTTAATTGTTTGCAATAATTATTGTTAGATTCTATTCTTGTTCTCAAATTACTATGCTTTCCTTTTGTGCCTTCCAAGTGTTTGATGAAATGCTTGGTTGGATTTTAGTGTAGGTTTTGTTCCTCTTGGCCTAGGTAGAGTAATTAGTGACTCTTGAGTTATCGAATTCCTTTGTTGATTGATAATTGGAGAGATTGCTAATTGGTTTGGAGTGCACTAAAGCTAGTCCTTCCTTGGGAGTTGGCTAGAACTTGTGGCTCAAGTCAATTCATCCACTTGACTTTCCTTTATTTAGTAAGGGTTAACTAAGTGGTAGCAATGAACAATTCTCATCACAATTGAGAAGGATAACTAGGATAGGACTTCTAATTTTCATACCTTGCCAAGAGCCTTTTATAGTTGTTAGTTTATTTTCATTGCCATTTACTTTTCATGCTTCTTATCCAAAACCCCAAAATAACTCATAACCAATAACAAGACACTTTATTGTAATTCATAGGGAGAACGACCCGAGGTTTGAATACTTTGGTTTATAAAATTAGGGGTTTGTTACTTGTGACAAACAATCTTTTGTATGAAAGGATTATTGTTTGGTTTAGAAACTATACTTTACAACGAGATTTCGTTAGTGAAATTCTAAACCGTCATAAATCTAATCATCAAAAATGGCGCCGTTGCCGGAGAATTGCAATGGTGTTATGTTATTGGTTATTGTATATATGTGAATATTGTGAATAGCTTGATTTTGTTTGGATTGCTTGCTAGTTAGGACTTTGTTTCGTTATTTCTTAGTAGTTTTTGTTTTTTTATTTTCTCTTTTCACCATGAATTCTCATTTTGGCTATGAGTGTGATTACAACTATGTTATAGGTGATGAGAGCTTCAATGAGGATGTGTATCAAGGATGGGACAATCAAAGGTGGAAGGAACCACATGCATATGATCAATCTTCATGGCAACAACCTCCACCAATGCACTGTGAAGAAGAGCCATTCTATGATGCATATCAATCCAATGGCTATGGTGAATCACCTTGTGACTTTCAAGAACCACCACCATATGCCTATGAACCATACCCTCAACATAAACCTCAACCATACTCACAAGCCTTTCCACATCAAGCACCTTCCTATAATCCATATCCATCATATGACCAATCATCCATACCATATTTTTATGACCATTATGAGCAAGAACCCTTAGAACTACCACAACCCTATCAAGATTACTACCAAGAGCCACCTCAATGCACACCATCTCCACAACCTTACCAAGAAGAACCACCTTCCTACCACGACTTCTCTCTCCAAAATAATGAACCTTCCTACTCACCCCATGCCCCAATGGACGATTCTCTCACTTTGTTACTTCAAGGACAAGAAGCCATGAAGCGGGATACACTTGAGTTTGTGACCAATTTGACCAAGGTGGTGCACACTTTAGCCCACCAATGTTTGAAGACTCGAGGTAATTCCGTGACCACATGTGAGATGTCAAAAGAAGAGCAAAGCATGAAGGAGAAATTGGAAAATCTGGTGGAAAAGGAGGAGTCAAATTTTGTGTTAGAACAATTGGAGGAGCCTATGATCATTGAAGAAAAGGAAGAAGTGGTTGAAGATTTAGGAGATGTTGAAAGTCCAAGGGAATGTAGCATCATGGAGCACTCTTCCAAGAAGCTTGATATTGACCTTGAGGAGGGTGCGCAACCTCCAAGGCATATCATCGTTGGAGACTTGGAAGAGACTTATCAAGAAATGGATTCAATCATGAATGAGTTTCTCTCTACAATGGAATCCTCTCTCATTGGACATGAAGTTGAAACAATAAAAGAGTGTGCACAACCTCCCAAGGAAAACGAAAATGGTATGGTGTATATTGAAATTGAAGAATATGAAGAGGTTGATCAAGAGATGAATTCATTCATCAATGACTTCCTATCCAAAATTGAATCACCTCCCATTAAACGAGATGAAGTTCTTGAAGCCAACACCAAGCCACATAACAAAGGGGATGAGGTTGAAATTGAAGAAGCTTGTGAAGAGGTGGACACAACCAAAGTAGAGCCTAAAGAAGTAGACCTTGCATTGTCTAAGTGTGGGGAGGTCTCCCTTCCCAAGTCACCACCCATCACAACATTCAAGTGGGTAAAACTCTTGTCCCTAAGCTTTACTTTCTCACTTGAATATGGCTTAATTGAAAATGATGGTCAACTTAGAGCTCTTTGTGGAACTAAAAGTAAGAATGAGTTGTGTAGTGGTTGCAAGTTAGGAATTAGGCTCATTAAGGTAAAAGCTTCAAGGTATAGGAACGATGATTGGAAGAATGCCACTTTACAAGGGTATCGACGGAAGGTTAGGTGTGCTAAAGAGAATTCTATATGTCAACCACCCGGAAAGAAAAAGTATGAAGATCAAATTGAAGACGGGTGCAAAGATAAGATATGGGATCCTGGTTCGCTATGTGAAGACCAACTATGGGGACTCATATCTTGGGTAGAACTTTGCCCAAGCTTGATGAAAATGGTTGAAAATTCTGTCAACCAATTGAGAAGCAAGGATCCTTGGAGATCCAAGGATGAGTACAAACATAAGCCACCATGACAATAAGCATCTCAAAATCTCCAACTTAAGGACTTAAACTAAAAGTGCTAGGTGGAGACACCCCACCATGGTAAACTCTTTCCACCCTCTTTTAAATTTGCTCAATAAGTGATTTGAGTTACCATTGTAGGTAGATGTTTCATATAAATTTGTTTGTACAACTTAATTGTTAGCTTAGTCACATGTATGTTGTGTTTAGTAGTAGATGAATAATATCAAATTGCATTTTTGTGAATTGTATGATGGTTGATTGAATAAAGAGTTGTGAGCAGTATGGGGAGCATCTGAGCAGACTTTTCCTGAAAAAAAAAGAGGGGGTGGACGCGCGCGCAGAATGTACGCGCACGCGTCCCTGAGCGGATGCATCATCACCCACATCCCCGAGAGTTGAGCCTCTCTTGGGCAAACACTATGCCCTGAGCCCAACACAATCCACGCTGACGCGCAATACGTGCGTGCGCGCCAATCATGAGAGTAAGAACATGTACGCAGACGCGCACAAGCCGCACCCGCGTCGATCTGCTGCTGCAATTTTTTGAGCCAAGCCCCAGAGAGTTGAGCCGGATCTGGGCCAACTTTAAGCCCCTAGCCCAACTCGATTTGCGCGGACGCGCACTTGCCGCGTGCGCGCCCATATGCCCAGGAAGGAACAGACGCGAGCGCACGCATTGCGCTAGCGCGCCTTATCTCAGATTATCAACGTACGCGGACGTGCACTTGCCGCGCGCGCATCCCTTACATGCTGCCGCCACTCTAGGCTTTTGCCCCGAGAGTTGGGCGCGCGTCAAGCCCACTCTAAGCCTCAGGCCCAACCACATGTATGCGTGCGCGCGCTGTACACGCACGCGCCGTTGCATAGTCTGCCAATCCACACTTGAGCGCACTGCACGCTCACGCGTGGGTCTTTATTTTTCTCAATATACGCGGACGCGCAAGGTGCGCGCCCGCGTCGATTCAAAAAAGGGGTAACCCTAAGACGCGAAGAGCGTTGCGCCGCAGCGCACTCCTTTCTCTCCCACAGTTTCCTTTCTCCTTCTTCTCCCCCATAACCACCTCTGCTCCGCCGGCAACCACCACCGCACGGCCAGCTTCTCTTCTTTCTCTCTCTCTCTCTCTCTCTCTCATCACCACTCAACCCCTCTTCGCTCTCTCTCTCATCCACTCACTCGCTCCTCCTCGGTCACCCCTCAACCACCGCCACCGTCCACGGCGGCGCGAGCTTCTGCCTCTGCTGCCATTGCCCCAATCCCAATTCTCCTTTCCATTCACAGTTTTTCTCCCGCTCCCAGGTTCCTGTCATACTCTGTTCGTTTTAACTGTTCCATTTTGTTAGCTTGTGTAATTTTTCGTTACTTAGTTGAATTCAAATGTTGCATGTTAGGTTAGATAGAAATATTTGCTGTTAGGTAGCTAGGACTGGATAGAGGATTCTAGGCCTGATAAGTGCTCCGTATGTGCATATTTGCTGTTTGTTTCCTTGGGTACTGTATGTTGATTTTGGGTTGCTATTTTGTGCAAATTGTGTTGCTGCATGCTATCCCACTGTTGTTATACTTGATTGATGTTGTGATCATGCTATTTGTGCTATTTTGCTATCCGGGAACGTCCAATTTTAAGCCGGAATGCTGCCCAATTTTCAAGAAAATTAGTTTCATTTTTGGTCTTTATTTCAATTTTGGGCTAATTTCTGTTTCCTTTCAACTTCCCGGATTTGCACCTATCATTGTGAACATGAACCTGAACTTCTCTTTTAATTGAGCCTAAATATCATCATATCACTAATCCACTTTTCTAACTCACTAATTTCTTTAACCATTTAACTTCCACTCACCTTTAACCCTCTTTAACCATTATTTCTAAAGTATGATGAATTTATGCTTAATGAGTAAGAGTTGGTCCCTTTAATGAAGATTGCATTCTTGGTTTACTTGTTCACTTATGCTTACTTGTTTACCAATTCTTTTCAAGTTCATTTCAACATCATGATTGTTATTAGCCAATTGTATCCTGAACATGCCTTCTTTGTTACATGCTAAGTGTTTTATTGCTTATATTCTATCATATTTTTCAGGATGTTGGATAAAGGAAAGGCTATAGCCACTGCCTCCAAGAAAAGAAAACACTCTACACCCTCTATCCTCGCCATCTACAAGCATTATGCTAAGAATCCCTTAAATGATGAAGAAAAGGAAAATTAGTTGCTACCTTCTACCGATCCGACTAACTTCCCCAATCTCTACTGTGAGCTTCGATTTTCCAAATATCGAACAACGAAGCTGAATACTGAGAAGAAATTGCTCCTACCCAATGATGTGAGACGGTCCATTACTAGTCGAATCCTTGAGTTGGGTATAGATTTTGTTGACAGAGATTTGGGGGATATTAACATCTCTTGGGTGAAGGAATTCTATTGCAACTTCTTCCGTCCTACTTTGGATTCGGTTCAGTTGAGGGGTAGAGAGGTTATGATCACTGAGACTGCGTTAGAGGAGGCATTACAGTGTCGGCACATTCCTGATGACATGTGTGCCCATCAGCAAGCAGAGATGGCTATCCATACCATGACCTTTGATTATGAGGCGCTTAGGCGTGTGATTGGGTTACCGGATGCTACCTGGGTCATGGATGCGACCAACACCAAGTCTAAGGGGATGCTATTTGCTCAGTTGACCAGAGAGGCCAAGACTTGGCAGATGATATTTGCCCATTATGTCCTGCCTACCACTCACTTCTCTGAGATCCCCATGGAGATGCTTCTGCTGATTGGGTGTGTTATGGAGGGGAAGAACGTCTCTTTTCCTCGACTTATCCGACAGTGCATGTGGCGGGCGCATATTCGTGGCCTACTTCCATTTCCTACCTTGGTCACGAGTATGGCGGCCCTAGCTGAGGTCCCATGGCTAGAGGATGATGTGATACCACCACCCCCTGATGCAGATGACAGGGAGGTTACTATTCCTTGGGGTGGTTGGGTGCACGAGAAGCCCCCAGCTAGACGCCGTTCTAGGGCTAGAGCAGTAGTGGGGACACCTTCACCATTAGCCCCTACAGCAACCCCATCCTCTTTTACAGCAGCAGCTCCATCTTCATCGACAGCTCCACCTTCAGTACCTGAGCCCACCTACTTACTGGTCCAGCGTCTATTTCGGTTTCTAGAGCGCGAGAGGCTCCATGTCAGACGCCGACTGGATCGGATGGACCAGGCGCTCATTTCTCTGGGTGCTGAGTTACCTCCGCTTCCCGACTCTCCGGCCTCCAATGAGCAGGATCATCAGGAGGAGGATGTGGAGGCACCGACTCAGCAGGCTGCCCCTCCAACTGCTCCAGATACCGCAGAGACACCACAAACCCATGCGGAGCCGGTACCACAGCCTCAGACAGATTCAGCTCCTACCGTTGTACCTTCCACTAACCCTCCAGTTTAGCATCGTGGACGATGCTTGATCTTAAGTGTGGGGAGGTCACCGGTAGCACCACATTAGAGGACCGGTGAACATTTTAGCCATTTTTTTCTTAGTTACCTTATTTTGCATATCTTTTGTATATATTTTGATGCATTTTGAGTTTACTTCGGATACTTTTACTGCTTATTTTGGATTTTAGATACTTTGATGCTTTTGGATATTTTTAGATGTTTTAGATGATAGATTCCATACTTTTAGTTGGATTTTTCTTTATACATTTTTGCATATCTTTCTTTTTAGTTTATGGTTGTGATTAGAAATCATACTTTGAATTGCAAACACTTAGTCACCCTTTTTGCATAAGAAATTGTTTTAAGCGGAAAAGGAAAGGGTAAACTAAGGAAACTCTTGAATTTTTCAATCACAACAATGCTTAATCAAATATTGAGATTTTTCAAGAAATTTAAAAATAGGACATTAACCCAATTGCTTGAAGAAAATTTTGGTGAACTTGCTTGAACTCATACTTTGTGAAGCATGTATTGAATTAAGAACACAAGCTTGTGAGACTTGAGCCTATTGATGTGGTTACATCTTATAACCACTTATTTTCCATTCTTGTGTGAAATTGTTCTCTTTCTATGATTATGATCCTTGATTTACTTGATTCTATATGTCCATTTATTTCTTGTATTCATGCATTTGTATGATTGAGGCCATTATTTCATTAGCCTACTTATCCAAATAGCCTACCTTTTACTCCCCATTGTTAGCCAATTTTGAGCCTATGCTTAACCAACTTATTCTCATTTTAGCACATTACAAGCCCAAGGCGGAAAACCAATGAAAGTCCTTGTTTGGATCTTTGATTAGCCTAGGCTAGTGACAGTGTTTATTATTCAAAGTTGGTGAGGCTTGGGAACATTGGATGGGATAAAAAGGGTAGTACACTTTCATATTTTAGAATTGAGAACATATTCATGTATTGATCAAATGTAAAACCTTATGCATTGAGGTTCTTGTATATAGAAAAAAAATTGAGAAAAACAAAAGAAAAAAAATAATAAAGAAAAGAAAAAAAATAGAAAAGGAAAGAAAAAAAAAAGAGAGAAAAGAAAAAAATAATAAAAAGGGGACAAAACGCCCCAAGGTAAAGTTCAACAAAAAGGAATCAATGCATAAGTGTTATGAATTAAAGAATGGAATGCATGAATATGTAAGAAGAAAAAAAAAGTGAAGAATGGGTAGTTAGAGTAGTTTGAATTTGTATAGGTCATTATATAGGTTAGGGGGAAAGTTTATGCTAATCAAAGATTCAAATCTTAGTCCACTTAACCATAAATGATCCTACCTTGACCCTAACCCCATTACAACCTAAATGAAAGACCTCATGATGAATGTATGCATGCATTGAATAAGTGTTGATTGTTAGAAGAAAATCAAATTTTGGAAAGCTTGAATAGAAGAGAATTGAGTGAATTAACCCTTAAACACTTGAGTGAATAGAGCGGATACACATCCGGTGAGGGTTCAAAAGTTCAATTACATGTATTCACCCATATTATCTATATTCTTGCAAGCTTGAATTTCTTTGTGATAATTCAATACAATTGTGGTTTGGACTTAACTCCTATTGCCCTAACTATTGTGCTTACGCATGTTCTCTTGGGAATTGATTTGTTTGAACTAAGCATTTGCATTTGCTTTAAGTAGTTGCATTTAGATAGGACTCATATAGTTATTCAATAAATGTCATACCCCTTAGTTCCTTCTTATTCTAGCATGAGGACATGCTAAGGTTTAAGTGTGGGGAGGTTGATAAACCCCATTTTTAAGGTTTATCTTGTATTGAATTTAGAGTGTTTTGATAACCTTTTCTCGCAATTAGCCTATGAATTAGCATGGTTTTGTTATCTCTCCCATATTTATGCTTAAGTGTAAAAACATGCTTTTTAAGCCTTATTTTGATGAATTCTAATTTCTCCTTGATTCCATAAGATACCTTGATGTGTTTGCTAGTAATTCCAGGATTGAAATAGGCTAGGCATGGATCAAAGGAAGCAAGGAAGGAAGCATACAAGTGGAGAGAAGCATAAAAAGTCAAAGAAGCAAAGTCAGCCAAGCACGCGCACGCGCACAAGGCGCTCGCGCGCACATTGCAGAATCGGCCAGGGACGCGCACGCGTCGATGACCGCACATGACTTCATTAATGCAACACGTGCCTGACGATTTGAGAGGGTTTCTGAACCCATTTTTGGCGCCAATTGCTAGGAGAAAGGAATAAAAGGATGAAGGATTAAGGGGAAAGCAAGAGGGAATCAATCTAGGAAGCATATAGCATAATTAGGATTAGTTTAGAGTTAGTTTTTAGAGAGAGAAACTCTCACTTTTCTCTAGAATTAGGATTAGGTTTAGGTTAATCTCTCTTCTTAGATCTAGGTTTAATTCATGCTTTGATTCACTTTTCCCTTACCAATTCTTAATCTTCTCCTCTTCCTCTTTCTAGTTATGTGCTTTAATAATTGTAATTCTTCATTTTGTTTTGGATAGATAATTCATGTGATTGTGATGTTGTTGATTGTTGTTTTGTTAATTCTTTGTAATTGTTAGTTGTTGATTCCTTTTATTCTTACAAATAAAAATGCTTTCTTTCATTACCCTCCAAGTGTTTGATGAAATGCTTGAGAGGATGTTAGAGTACGATTTTATGTTCTTGGCTTGAGAAGGTAACTTAGGATTTCTTGAGTCACTAGTGTCCAATTGATTGCTAGTTGATAGCCATTAACTCTAGCCTTCATTAATCCAATTAGTGGATACCTTGCCAAGAACCTTTTATAGTTGTTAGTTTATTTTCATTGCCATTTACTTTTCATGCTTCTTATCCAAAACCCCAAAATAACTCATAACCAATAACAAGACACTTTATTGTAATTCATAGGGAAAACGACCCGAGGTTTGAATACTTCGGTTTATAAAATTAGGGGTTTGTTACTTGTGACAAACAATCTTTTGTATGAAAGGATTATTGTTTGGTTTAGAAACTATACTTTACAACGAGATTTCATTAGTGAAATTCTAAACCGTCAAAAATCTAATCATCACAGCATCAGATCCTTGTGTGCCTTCAGGAGCTACAAAATGAAATAACAGTTAATAATAGTTCATCAACATATGAACAAAATAACTTGGCAATCAATACATGTCATTATGGGTTTGGACAGAGTCTCCTATTGTGTCTGTATTGGCAACAATTACTGCAGGTAACAGAAGTACCAATTCTTCTATATTTTGTTTGTATTCTGTTTTCATCGGGTTCCCTTATCCTAATCATCTGTTTTCATCGGGTTCCCTTATCCTAACCATCCTTGGCCTTCCTGGTTTAACTCTGAAAATTGGAGGGATGATGGTATCACATTGTATCTTTGGCCACATATTTTCTTCACTGATTGGTGATATTGACTAAGTGATTTAAATTCCAGCCCCACCTGAAAGTCATACTCTCTGTTCATCTCTGCCTCATTGTATTTAGAAAACCTCCTCTTTTTAATCATATCATCAGAGTCCCCCTCATAATTGTCTATGTCATCAGTCTCATATCCATCAGATATGCCCCCAATTTGCTCATCACCCTCCCTTAAACCTTCATCACCTTCAGCTGTTCCAGCTGCTGCAGTTTCCTCATCATTTAGTGGGCCAGTAAATCCCCCAAATGCTTTTGATTGTAGATCATTATCCTCCACCTCAAACCCAAAGTGATCCTCATGGTCACCGTCATCAGCACTATCATCAAATACCTCTTCTTCAGTAGAAGGCTCTGACTCACCATCCACTTCAACCTCTAACAACCCAGAACCACTGCCTTCACCTTCCTCTGGCACATAATCAGCATCACTTGAAGTGATTTCAATCCCGTTACTTTCTCTGGCTCCATCGACAACATATACCTCACAATTTTTGCAGGAACTTGACACCAGTGACTTAGCCATTCTCATCGCATCCCCATCGGACGTCATCTCTCTAAGACCTGACTTCAAATCCATACCAGGTTCCTTGTACCATACCCTGGTAAAACCCTTATACCCTAGTTGCTTTAGCTGACTGACAATCTCTTGCAATGACCATTCATCAACCTCAAAATGTAAATCCTCCACAACCATTCCTCCTAAATACTCTAATCGTTGTCCACTGTCAACAAATTTGCCACCATGGTGGATTTCGATAGTGAAATCCGAATCACCCATAACTGCATACCAAAAAAAAAAAATAATACCATAAATTCCTCTTCCAACATTTTTAGAAACAAAAGGAAGCTCTAGTCACCAATGTGACAAATTTTCCCAGGAGAAAAAAAGAAAAATCCTTCGACGACTGAAAAGTTGAGCGTTGTCTTACCTAGAGGCAGCACCAACGCCTACGATGACGGCAGTGATACTGGAGACGCGAAATCCTCCAGCAATATTCCAGTGGAGTTAATCTCGGCACCTGAGGGAGTGGGCAACCAACGAATGTGAGTGAGTTTTTTCTCTAAGTTTGGGAGAAGAGAACGAACAGTTTCCTTCTAAGGGATGGGAGGGTAAATTTGTATTTCAGCAAATATGAGTGAAAGAGATTTAGGAATTTCACAAAAAGTTAAGAGAATCTTTAATTTAGGAATAGAATATTCCGTTAAATCTAATTGTTTGGTCACGGTAGGGACCTAATTGAAAAAAAATAGGTGCAGGGACCCAATTAAAAGGAAAAAAAGTATAGCAACCTAATTGAAAATTTTGCAAAACTATAGGAACCAACAGAATAATTAAACCATATAATAACACTAGGTGAACTAACAATAGATGAGTTTACATACTTGCATAACTAAAGTTAGGTTTGGTAAAATTGTTTGGAGAAGAATTTGTGCTTTTTAAAAGCATAAATATATCTTATTTTGTATTTAGTAAATTAAAATTTTATATGCTTATACTTGTAGTTTTTAAAAGTTGGAAATGTTTTTGAAAATATTTAAGGAGGAATTTTTTAAAATTTTCTTGTTCTTATTAAAATTAAAAAATCTAATATAACCTTATATAATAATAAATATCCAAAATTATTCTTATTAATTATTAACATAAAAAAGTAATTATTTTTATTATATATATGTCTATTATGATCTTTTTTATTTTTAAAAACTATTTTATCAAACATAATTATAGTGTTTGTATTTATAAAAAATTATTTTTAGTTTGATTTTACCAAACGTAGGTATTGTAATTTTTAAAAAGCTGACTTTTAAAAGATAGCTTTCATAAGCTACTTTCGAAAAGTAAAAATTTTACCAAACCAAACCTAAATTATGTTATCGTGATACATATTACTATATTACTAAGAGTTACAATTTTGTTGGACAAAAATAAAAAGTTTTATGTTGAATAATTAAATTGGAATTAGATAATATATATGTAAAACAAAGTTGAATGTGGTTTCCAATTTTATTCTAGTTTGGTAAATATTTTTTTTTCAAGATGCTTGCATTATAATTGAATACTTTTTAATAATATATTCGGTTTATCTAACTTAAAAAGAGTAAATTTTCATCATAGCTTCTAAGATTTATGAGATTATCCAATTTGATCATCAAAATTTCAATTTTATTTTAATGTCTTTTAAATTGAACTCCAAGCACTATAGTAATTCTTGGGCATCTTTTTCGGTAATGACTCGGCTATATTAGTGCTGACATGGCTATCATTTGCCATGCTAGAGCATGCACCGGCTAACTTAAAATTATAATTTGTATTCGATTTGGTTCTTCCTTCTCTTTTTAACTCTAGCAATATTTATCTCCTCCCAATGTGAACATTAACTTCTGGTTCTCCTTATTCTTCTTCCTCGTGTTCTTCTCATTCTTCTTATATCTGCTCGCTATTTAGTGGCTAGTAGATGAGAACTCTAATCCCTTTTATATACCATCTTTTCAACTATATGTCACTATTAATTCACTCCTGTTCTATTTAAAAAATAGAGCTTAAATCCCAACATTTCAGCAAAAAAAAACCTTAGCAACTATAGCAACGAAAAAAACAAATATATATATCCAACAACATTCGCACTATAATTATAACGAAAAATTATCACCTCATTGTACAATATTTTTTTTCAAAAAAAAAATACATACCTTCACTATGAACGATAATGGCAAAACTGCTAGCGTCCACGAGAGGATGAAATGATCTAACACAATCCGTCGATGTAAGTAAGGTGGTCACAAAGTAAAAAATTCCAAAATCCTAACCTTAGAGCGGCTCAATTGATAAAGAAAAGTAGAAGACGAAGAGTGAAAGTGATGAAGATGGACGAGTGTTTGTATTTGAACACAAATAGTTTTTGAGCATGAGTTAATACCACACGATGTCATTTTGGTATACTCCAGTATGACACATGATAGCCACATCATTACTGACACTTGAGTCATTATCGAAAAAATGCCTACGAATCACTGTAGTGTCTAGAACTCAATCTAAAAGGTCATTATGGTAAAATTGGAACGTCAAATATCAAATTGGATAATTTCGTAAATTTTAGAGACCATATGGAGATTAAGTGAATAAACCTTCAATACAAATGCGTGTAGTAAGCAAGTTGTAGATTTATCTTAAAATAAGATGATTATTTATGTAAAAATAATAGTTAAGCATCATTAGATGATTCAATATGATTAACCGAGTTATTTAATATAATACATATCAACATTTAAAGTAAAGCACATATTTTTTTGTGTATGTTAATTCATTATAAATTAACTTGCATCACTAGAATTTTCATGAAGAGTTTTTGAAGTCAAAATGGTCAAAGAAGAAGCAAAGTTTTAGTTGAATACAATAATCATCAATTGGGTAGATATTGCTAGAAGCTAATGTTGGAAGCTTGAAGATTTTTGAAGAACATTCAAGAGAGTAGTATACCTACAACATTCTACAACATTGAAGAAATTCAAAATCAAATTGAATTGAAATTGGAAGTCAAGCAAATTAGAAGATTATGGAAACTACATGAATACAAGTTGAAAGAAGATTCATGAAGCCAACTCATAAAATAGTAGTCATTACAAAATTGAGTTGTAATTCATAAATTATTATTTTAGTAGGAAGCATTGCCTATATAAAGGCACATATGCCTTGTGAAATGGATGTGTGTGTTTTATAATGAAAATGAGTATGTTTTGAAATTCTCTCCTTTGTTTTATGAGTGTTAGTGAGTTTGAAAGATGAAAATATGATAGCGTCATTTATATGAGTGAGTGATCCTAGGGCCAAGTAAAATTATACTTACATTTGGTATCAGAGTTGGTTAATCCAGCGCCTGGTGTTTGAGAGTTTGTGAGGTGTGAGAGAGTTCTCACATAGTTGTTTATTCATAGAGTCAGTATGTCAAACACTTTCAATATTGTGTGGTCCGGTCCCAAGTTAGATGGAAAACTTGATTATAGTTATTGGGAGACTTTGATGTCCACCCATTTGAAGGCCCAAAACCTGTGGAATTTCATTGAACCGGGTTTGCAAGAAGGAGCAGATGCTGCCCAACAAAGGAGAGATCAATTGGTGCTATCTCAAACTCATCAAAGTGTAGATTATACGGTGTTTGGCAAAATAGCAAATGCCAAAAGTGCAAAGGAAGCATGGAACACGTTGAAGCTGTCATACAAAGGCGTAGATAAAGCTCAGAAAGCAAAGCTACAGTCTTTAAGAAGAGAATATGAAAGGTACGAGATGTCTAGCTCAGAAACCGTTGAGCGAGATGTATAGCTCAAAAACTATTGAGCAATATTTTACTCGTGTTACAGATCTTGTCAATAAGATGAGAGTCTATGGAGAAGATATGTCCGATAGTAAAATGGTGGAGAAAATTCTTTGCACCATGCCGATGAAGTATGACCATATGGTGACTACAATACTAGAGTCCTACGATATAGATACTATGACGATTGCAGAGTTGCAAGGAACCATGGAAAGCCACATCAGTAGAATACTAGAGAAGTCAGAAAAATCAACCGAGGAAGCCCTGAAAAGTCGGGTGAATTTAAACAATGTTGCATAATCAAGTCGTACACAAGAAGGACGAGGTCGTGGTTTTAATTTTCAAAGTAGAGGCAGAGAAAGTTTCAGAGGTAGAGGTCGTGGCAATTACAACCAAGGAAGTTACAATAATTTTACACCACCTAATCAAGGAAGAGGTGGAACGAATTTCAGGCTTGTCAACCGAGGAAGAGGTTGAGGCAATTTTTATCAAGAAATAACCAATTTCAACTGCTTTCATTGTGGAAAGTATGGACACAAAGCAGCAGATTGCAGATTCAAAATGGTGAATAACAATCAAGCACACGTTGCAGAAAATCAGCATCAAAACACTGATGATAATCCGGGTACTCAGACTTTATTTTTTACAAGTAATTCATGTGCTGAAGATGAAAATATATGGTACTTGGATAATGCTTGCAGTAATCATATGTCTGGTAGAAAGGAGTTATTTTCTTCA
>NC_029774.3:32968003-33035243 GCF_000817695.3 Arachis duranensis
TGAAAGAAAGAATAGAACCATCATGGATATGGTCAGATGCATGCTCAAGTCAAAACAAATGCCTAAAGAGTTTTGGGCAGAAGCAGTCGCAACAGCAGTTCATATTTTAAACAGGTGTCCAACAAAAAGTGTTCGTGATAAAACTCCAGAGGAAGCTTGGAGTGAAAAGCGGCCTTCCATTCATCATTTCAGAGTCTTTGGGTGTATCGCTTATGCCCACGTACCAGATCAATTAAGGAAGAAGTTAGATAACAAAGGCGAGAAGTGTATTTTTATTGGCTATAGCACAGACTCAAAAGCATACAAGTTGTACAATCCAAAAATAAAGAAAGTGATCATCAGCAGAGACGTGACGTTTGACGAGAAAGCCATGTGGGACTGAAACACAAAGACAGAAAAGCATCCGATTATAATTTCAAATACATGTGATTATGAAGAAGAAAGACAACCTGGTGCAACCGAGCAACCAAAATTATCTAGAAGACCTCAAAGAGAGAAGAGACTACCAGCTAGATTAACAGATTATGAGGTTGGCAATGACAACGATCAGTCCGATGAAGAAATCATAAATTTTGCTCTATTTTCAGATTGTGAGCCGTTGAACTTTGAAGAAGCCTTTAAAGACAACAATTGGAAGAAAACAATGGATGAGGAGATTCATGCCATTGAGAAGAATGACACATGGGAGCTGACAGATTTACCAGCAGATAAAAAGCCGATTGGAGTAAAGTGGGTTTACAAGATTAAGTACAAACCCAGTGCTGAAGTTGATCGTTTCAAAGCAAGATTAGTTGCAAAAGGATACAAACAAAAATCAGGTATCGATTATTTTGAAGTATTTGCTCCTGTTGCTAGATTAGATACTATTCATATGATTATTTCACTCTCGGCTCAAAATAAGTGGAAGATACATCAAATGGATGTTAAGTCTGCATTTCTAAATGGCACTTTAGAAGAAGAAGTGTATGTTGAGCAACCTGTAAGATATGAAGTTCTTGGAAAAGAAGATAAAGTTTATAAATTGAAGAAAGCTTTGTACGGATTAAAGCAAGCACCAAGAGCATGGTACAAGAAGATTGATTCTTATTTCATTGAGAATGGTTTCAGAAGATGTCCATTTGAGCATACTCTTTATATCAAGTTCGTTGAAAATGGAGATATCTTGATCGTGTGTCTTTATGTTGATGATTTGATCTTTACTGGGAACAATTTGAAGATAACTGCAGAATTCAGGGAGGCTATGATAAAGCACTTTGAAATGACAAATATGGGCTTGATGTCTTACTTTCTTGGCATTGAAGTAGTTCAAAAGATTGTGAAATTTTCATTTCTCAAAAGAAATATGCAAATGATATTTTGAAGAAATTTCAGATGGAGCACTCAAAACCAGTTTCTACTCCAGTCGAAGAGAAGTTCAAATTGTTGAGAGAAGATAAAGGAAGAGCAGTAAATCACACATACTACAAAAGCTTGATTGGAAGTCTGAGATACTTGACTGCGACTAGACCAGATATTGTGTTTGGAGTTGGTTTGCTTAGAAAATTTATGGAGGAGCCTTGTATCAACCATTTGCAAGCGGCAAAGAGAATTCTTCGATATATTAAAGGTACTTTAAATGATGGAATTTATTATGAGAATACTAATGAAGTAAACCTTGTTGGCGAGTGATTGGGCCGGAGATATAGAAACAAGAAAAAGTACTTCAGGGTTTGTATTTCATCTTGGTTCTGGTGCAATTTCATGGTCGTCAAAGAAACAACCAGTAGTAGCACTATCTACAGCAGAAGCAGAATATATAGCAGCAGCAAGTTGTGCAACACAAGCAGTTTGGCTAAGAAGAATTCTTGAGGAATTAAACGAGAAACAAAGTACTCCAACAACAATATTTTGTGATAACAAGTCAGCTATTGCACTTTGCAAAAATCCAGTATTCCATGGAAGATCAAAGCATATTGATATTCGGGTTCATAAAATCAGAGAGTTGGTAAATGAGAAAGAAGTTGTGATCGAGTACTGTCCAACTGAAGAACAAGTTTCAGATATCTTTACAAAGCCATTGAAGACAGAGTTATTTTACAAATTGAAGAAGATGTTTGGAATGATTAATTTTGCAAGCTTAATTTAAGGGAGGCAATGTTAATTCATTATAAATTAACTTGCATCACTAGAATTTTCATGAAGAGTTTTTGAAATCAAAATGGTCAAAGAAGAAGCAAAGTTTTAGTTGAATACAATAATCATCAATTGGGTAGATATTGCTAGAAGCTAATGTTGGAAGCTTGAAGATTTTTGAAGAACATTTAAGAGAATAGTACAATTACAAAATTCTACAACATTGAAGAAATTCAAAATCAAATTGAATTGAAATTGGAAGTCAAGCAAATTAGAAGATTATGGAAACTATATGAATACAAGTTGAAAGAAGATTCATGAAGCCAACTCATAAAATACTAGTCATTACAAAATTGAGTTGTAATTCATAAATTATTATTTTAGTAGGAAGCATTGCCTATATAAAGGCACATATGCCTTGTGAAATGGATGTGTGTGTTCCATAATGAAAATGAGTATGTTTTGAAATTCTCTCCTTTGTTTTATGAGTGTTAGTGAGTTTGAAAGATGAAAATATGATAGCGTTATTTATATGAGTGAGTGATCCTAGGGCCAATTAAGTGTGGGTATTATACTTACAATTGGTATCAGAGCTGGTTAATCCAGCGCCTGGTGTTTGAGAGTTTGTGAGGTGTGAGAGAGTTCTCACATAGTTGTTTATTCATAGAGTCAGTATGGCAAACACTTTCAATATTGTGTGGTCCAATCCCAAGTTAGATGGGAAACTTGATTATAGTTATTGGGAGACTTTGATGTCCACCCATTTGAAGGCCCATTAATTCTGTGCTGCTTGGTTAGGAGAAACAAAACTCAAGTGCTACCAACTAGCAATAAGTACCAATGGGTGTCATCATTTGTTTTGTTCTTAGATGTAAAGAACTTCATGATCCTCATGTCTTGGACCCTCTTCAAGGTTCAAAAAGATTATATGTAGTTGGCTTCTCGGGCAACTAAAGGAGGCCTTGGTTGACGTTTTCTCTTCGATTTCAGATCAACTACTATGATTGAAATGTTATCCTTACTATTTCTAGCATAAGCAATCTCAGTCAGGCTATTGGCAACAACTTGTGCCGGAGATATTTCCTCCAGAGACAGGGACCTTCGTCGCCTTCTTAGAATATGCCGCGCAACTTCACCAACCTCTTCATTCGTCATGACATCCCAGAGTCCATCACTTGCCAATATTAAGCACTCATCCTCCTCACTTCTTGCTGTAAAGGTTATCTCAGGCACTGGAATGATCCATGGCCTCAAGTACCTATCACCTGAAACATAATTGTTAACTAGGTAAATACAAGACGACCAGTAGCCATGGACCTTTTGTTCCAAGAAGTCCAATTCCTAATAATTCAACTTACGTTTTTTCCTATCTCTTTTCCTGTTCTGAACCATAATTCGACTTGCCATCTTAGTTTGAACTAGATGGCAGATGCTACACACATGATGGTTAAATAAAAACTCTGGAAAAGTCACTTGCATGCCATCTAAGTTTTAGGCAGCAAATGGTTCTAGCAACAACAAACTAGTAATACTTTCTTGCATCAGATAATTAGGTACAACAGTAAAGTATGCTAAGTACCAGAGGAGAAATAAAACGTAGCTTCGACTTTTACCAAATACCTTGCAAAACTCAATAGATTATTGATAACTGCCTATGCTCATTATTTCCCGAGTGATTGTGGACAGGCTGTTATTATCAAAATCAGTGTGTATAAAAATTTACTGAACTACTACAGCACGAAGGAAGCTTGCAAACATATGAAAAGAACTTCTGGAAATCAATTAACAATAAAAAATGACAAATATAAAAAACAACTTGAGTTGCAAATCAAATTGCTATATATAACGTGCTTAGTTCTGTTGGCCTGTTCTCTCATCAATCATAACACGCTGAACCATAGTCATTAAAGTTAATGTACTAAGAAAATATTCGGTACATTATTCTGATAATCTGATCCTCCTATGTGACTTCCATTAATCCATGGACCATGGCCATAGTCCCGCTCTCAAAATGGAATTTCTATACGTACATTTCTTTTCTTTCAATTACTTTTTATGCTGACACCAAAATGGGGTTTACCATTACATATAAGTATGTAGATTTATCCTAGAGAATTTATAGGATCAAAACCATTTTGAAAGTACAAAATATTGAAATTGAAGGTTGTGCTGTTTTTCATTGTTTATTAGCCAATGACAGAAAATTGGTCACGTTTTATTGAAAGAAACTTTAATGCCTTAATCGTTCAAAAGAAGAAAATCTCAAGAATCCTTAGCCTAAGACGGTATATATGTAGATAAATCAAGGTACCTATAGCCCTGGACATGGCAAGAACACCAAACACCCTAGCTCCATTCCAGTTTATGACTTTTCCTCCTCCTCCTTCAATTCTCAAGAGTTCATCTTGTCTATCAGGCTGTACAAGCAAGGACAATGGTATCTTAACTTGTCAATGAAACGAAAGATAACTCATATAACTTATGAAATATAAAAATTACTGGAATATATATGGCTCCAGTTAGGTACCAAAATTGACTTCATTTTATTTTTTATTTTATATTTTTCCTTTTCATTTAGTCACACCTTCTCAAGCATTTCCGACAGGCCTAAAAGGTTTTCATCCTTTTCTAATTGCTCTAATTGAAAATAGATTTACCTTGTATCCATGCCGCATGAAAAACAAAGATAGCTTTGATTTGATAAAATGACAGTACATAACAAGAATTAATCGCATATGAACAAAAAAAGTGGTAAAAATGGGTTGTGATAAAGACCTTCTGATCGACAGTGAGGGGGATTGTTTGAGCCCTGCGGCAAAGAACGACCCTTGAATCGCCGCAGTTGGATGTAATGATTTGGCAACCAGACAGAACCACCACAGAGGCTGTAGATCCTACCATTTCAGGTGCAACTTCATCTGATGATATCTCATTGTCAGTCCTTTCAAAACCGTTAGAAAATACGGCCTCCCACCTTCTTTGCCATTCACTATAACTCTCTATTTGCCGCTCCCATTCCTCTGCTATCACATCGTGCATCCGATTTGCACAAAATTTAGCCACCTACCAATGAAGTACAACAGTTAGGGAGGGTTTAATTTTCTTAGGACATGTAGTACTGGACAAATGCATTCGAGTAAAACGGTTGACCTCCACCACCTCGGATTTTGGACAGGTTTATTGTACTACTCTTCCCTTGTACTGGGGGAAGCTAAGGAGGACGTATCAGTGGCCCTTCTTAATCCATACATAGTTCTGTTAAATGAATACTCTGAAATGAAGGGTAAAAGTAATGCTCAATCCAAAGCTATCATCATAGTAGCCAATAGCCAGGAATTATTGCATATTCATATTGAATACTGAATACATTAAGTTGGATCGTACTTAAATTACTATTTACTTTGTTGCATATACTATGCTTTTATTTATATAAAGTATTAGTTTAATTTATATTATTCAACTAAGCACAGTCCATCTAACTTATTAGGAGGATAATTTATCTGATATTGAGAAGCTTCTGTCTGATCTGTGAGCTAATCTTTCATATTTTTCATCGAGAATATTCACACAATTAATTTTCGTACGAATTATCTATATTATTTTAATATTATATTTAGGTTAAACATAATTTAAATTTAATTTCACACATAAAATTAATTTTTAGTTGGCCAGAAAATATTTATGAAGAAGGAAGGAACTCATTCAAACAAATCTCAAAAAATAATATCATATTTAAATTTAATTTAATCATGAAATGCAATATTTGGCCAAATTTTTATTTGACTAATACTAATAAAATTTTTTATTTTTTTAATTTCTCATGCGTAATTATGTTATGCCGGTGTAGTGCTCTCACGTGAAACGTGTTTCTTATTTTCCAAAACGGAGCAGATCAAGAAGGGCGAGGGCCACATCATCAGTGAGCCCTCGGCAGCACCTTATAATATTCCAAAACGGACGCAAAGGCAAAGGTAAAGCCAATTTCCCATTCACAAATCAATGGAATGAAGCATTCATCCCTTTTTCCTCTTTCACCAAAAGGCTCATCCTTCCGTTCGAATTCCATCCACGCGGTCATACACTAATTATTAACACTTGTCAATATATGCTTTAACAAAGGAATACATATCTGCTTGCTTTTCCAGGTTCTACTCCCTCCATACGAAAAGCAAGAATCAAAGTGCTCTTTTTGGCAATCCACAAATGCGAGTGTGACCAAAACGACCTGAGGAACCAGCAACGCTAATAAATTTGGATTTACATTCTCTAAAGTCTAAATTTTACTTTAGAGAATAAAGTGAGATCTCTGATCATTTATTCCGTGGAACCAAAAATAAATATAAAATTTTATTTTTTAAAATAAAATTTAAACTTTAAAAGATCTAAATCCAATAAATTTGCACATCCAACTATTACTAACTATTAGCTTGTATCAAATCCCGAGAATTAACACAATTAGCATGATGGTAGTTGCTTCGATTATTATTATTATTAGAATGAGATGGCAATTAGATTCTCACAAATTTTGATTTAGGATTAATTAATTTTTAAAAAATATTAATTAAATCTTTTAAAATAATAAATAATAGACATGTATATCTTTTTATTAATAGATACTACAAAACGTCAAACCGTACAAAATTATCTATATATTTTGTTATTGGTGTGTATCGTGTTGTTGTATATAAACACAAAAACAATATAGTTTTGGATAATAAAATATTTATTCTCTTTTAAATTTTTATATAATCTTTATTAACTGTTTTTTATTTATAACAAATTTTATTATAACAGATAAAATTTTGTTCCAAAAATTATAATTTACATAACAATTTTTTATAAATAAATGTCATAATAATTAATAATACATATAAATACAACCGTTAAATTTTAATGATAAATTGATTAAAATATTAAGAGCCGTCATCAACACTTTGCTGTTATTATTATTTACTCTTATTAAGATTTTGATCCTCTAAAGTTTAAATTTTACTTTAGAGAATAAAATATGATCTTCTATCATTGAATAATTTTTCTTTTATATTTATTCTTGATTCTATTTATAAAGTTAATAATAAGATATCACACTTTATTCTCTAAAGTAAAATTCAAATTTTAGAGGATCAACTCCCATATTATTATTAAGCATCAATATTCGTAATTAATTTTTAAGAGCCGCGTGTATGAAGCAAATTTGATAACGTGTGAGAGATTAGGCATGTAACCTTAAAATGGAAAATAAAATAAAATCACTGGTAGTAGTATCTGCTTATCTGGCCCTCCCCTTCAACGGCAAAAAAAGGCATACCCCAATCACTCTTACGCGTGTCACACGACAAGGAGACGCACTCCAATTTTCTTTTTCTCTCTCTCTATGGACCACTTTCCCCATAACACGTGTCCATCATGAGAGCAACCCGGCCACCAACCACATTCCCATCCCACCTTTAAGTAGACGATCAACCACACTATTTATTTACCCAAAATTACTAATAATAGAATAGAATAGTATTATATTTTTTCAAAATAAATAAATAAGCATTTTTCAATTTTTATATTACGAAAAAATGCCACCCACTCTACATTTCCATGCCTGGTCATGGTCACCACAGCCAGGACAGGTCTTTATTTTTATTATGAAACTTTCAAATATATATTTCGAACTTTAAAAAAAATCTTGCAAAATTTAAATGCGAAATAATAAAATATATGCGGAAGAAGGTATACCTGAGAGCCACCATGACCGTCGTACACTCCGAAGAAATGAAGGGGAGAGATCTCGCCGGAGGATTGGGAGCCAGGGGCCGTACAACCGCCGACGTGGTGGCACGTGCGGGACATGAATCCAGGAATAACGGCAACCGCGTCCTCCATCTCCTTCCTTCTCCCAATCACCGAAGTGTGCCCCCAACTCACTCCCTTGTTCTTCCTCCCCACGCATTTATCCCTGACCGCTGCCGCCACCACAACCTCCACGTCACTCGACACAGTCCGCCTAAGCAGAGGAGGCAAGAGTATGGCGTCGGCGGGAGGAATCTCCCCGGAGCCACTGCTGATGGAGGAAATGTCGCCGGAGCTGGTGTTACTGCCGCGAAAGTCGTCGAAGCTGAGGATTGAGGAAATGCCGGAGCTGGAACTGGTGGTGGACAACTCTGAGTCGTGTCGCTGGAGCTGCTCTTCCTCGTCCATGATGCAACGACAATGAGAGAGGGGAGAACGGAAGATAATTGAGGTGATAAAAGAAGAGGAAAGGACAGGTAAAAAAGTGACACGTGTAAGAGAAATATAAGTTTTGTTGATGGCACACGCATCTGCTGTGACTTTCGGGGGTTGGAGTGGGAAAATGAAAACGAAAAGGAAAGGTTAAACCAAAAAAATGGAGAGGAATGACTTCTATGTAGTCGTACTCACCTGTCTTATGCTGCGCCTACACCTGTCCCCATTCTGATCTCAACTCGACACGCATCTTTACGTTTCACTTTCCGACGCTCTAGCTAGTACCTCCCATAATAATTCCCTCGGTTTTTATTCTCTAGGGCACTCCTACCTTTTCAAGTATGCACCGTCCACCCATAGTGTGCCAGATCCCACACCCAGCTCACTGTTTTACCTCTTATTGGACCGTCTAGAATCCGTGACGTAGTAAAGGTTTGTAGAGAATTTTGGTCTCTCTGCGTGTGACGTGTGAGGAACCTATGTACGTAAGCAGCCGTCCGTACGTCGTCTTTTTATTTATTTTTCAAGAAGATATTTAAGATGTAATAAAAGTCGGTCTAAACCATAATTGTCAAAACTGAACGGGTAATCGAATCAGTCCGATTAATTCAATCTTATGTAAATAAAAAATAAAATATAGTTAAAAATTTAAAATTAAAATTTAAAATATATATTTTCACTAATATTTTAAAAATATCTAACCATTCTAAAATAATATAAAACAGAAACAATAAATATTTTGTTAATTTTACTCTATTATAAATATTTTTATTTTATTTTTAGTTAGGTCGAACCGGTCTTACTGAATTTGACCGATTTACTCTAGAGTTGACCAATTTGCACCACTTCGTTGCCTTATACGATCAGATCGTCGGACTGGACCGGCTTAAGATCTAGTGCACCGATTTTTCGGTCAAACTGGCCGGTCTGATTCGATTTTAATAACAATGGTCTAAAGAAAAAGAGGATGAGGAGGAGGAAGAACAAGAGGAAGAGGATGCAAAGGAGGAAGAAGATGAAGAAGAAGAAGACAAAGAGAAAGACGAAGACGATTTTGTGATTTGTGTTTTAACCGAGACAAGAAAGCCCATTGTTCACAGTGAAGACCGGTTAAAATTTCTACATCCAACATGTTTTAAAAAGTTCTATGACATAGTGACTTTTTACCATTGCATATGCCCGTTTTAGGGTCTACATTTCTCAGTAGCATCAAAGGTGTACTTTTTTTTTTACTTTTAATACATGAGGTGGCAATTCGCCTATGAAAATTGAATTAAGATATTATTGTTGATATAAATTATTAGTATCTTCTTTTACTTCATCAAATGATACTAAATTTTGTTCTTCTCCTAAAAATGAGTTGATAATTATATCATTAAGTTGTTGCGCATCTTGATTTTGAGGTGTTAATATTATCCTTTCTACCATGTAAGAAGTGTTCCACCTATGATATTGTAAGTTTGAAAATATTTCTTCTATTAATTTGTGTAATGTTGTTTCTACCCATTTGCTTGTATCCATACCAATTCTTCATGTATGGTTGACTCAATTCCATCACCAATGTGTATAAGATACTTGGCAAAATCATGATCATTAGAAGATCGCATATTTCGTCACAAGCGAAGAATTTGAGTGGAAGTCCATAAATGAGACTTAACTATAGAAATTGAAATCATCTGTGACTTACTACCTTTTGGTACGACAGGCAGTACTTAGCATAAATCTCCTCCCATCACCATCACTTTACTTCCAAATAGCATATCATTTGCTAATATGTCTCTCAAAATGCAGTCTAATAATTTTAAATATTTTTTATTTATCATTGGTGCTTCATCCCAAATTATTACTGTTGTTTGTCTAATTAGCTTTGCAAAATCAAATTATTTGCTAATGTTACAAATGGAGGATGGTTCTTCATTAATTAGGATCTTAAACCTAGAATGAGTTGTTTGAATTCTAGACAATAATGTTGCAGCTATTCCTGATGATGCAGTACCAAGAAAATATGACCTTTATTTTTTAATTCTATAATTATAGTTTCTGTAAATAAATGTTTTGTCTGCTCTCCTCGGTCCATCAACAAAAAACATTCTATTTTTTTGATCAACTGTATTCGTTAATGCACTTAAAAGTTTTAGATTAGTCATTGTTCAATATTTTTATAAAATACAGGACTTCTCGAGGTATTTCAAGGGACAATTTTTTTTTGGATAACTTTGGTATCAAATTGTCATTGTCATTTTTAGAAGTTAGAGCTGGCAAATCATATTGTGCAATTTGTTTTTCGTATTGAAGGAGGATGTCATTTAAATTCCTGAGTAGCCGATTTGTTAACCCTAAGGCTATTGTAATGTTGATTGACGGATAATCAACCACCATATATTGAAAAATTCATCCTGTAGGCTCACAAAATATTAACATGATTGCAAATAACCTTCGTAAAGCACATGACAATCGTAAAATAGATGCCTCAATCAAATGCGCATGGATGCTACTATCACTTTCTAACAATTCTTGATGTTGAGTAGATTGGTTGAAGGACGAATATTGAACACCATTCACTGTTAGCAAGTCATCCTAACTGGTTAGTCCTCTAGCATTAAATAAGAGAATATACAAATAGAAATTTTCTCCTTTGAAGGTGATATAGTATAAATTTGACCGATGAATCTCTTCTGTGTCTTGTGTCGATGTCATTCCTTTTTCTTGTTGCGTCAAGTATAATATTCTGGGATTTTTCTGCACAAAAGATACCTAGATTGTTAGCCTTTCTCCCAATTTAAGAGAAAGAATTCAGTGAGTATTATTCTAAACAAATAATTGTCGTTAAGTATTTTAGGAATATTAATTATATATGATATATTGTTGTAGAAGTCGCCCTACTTGCAATATATAGTAGAATGATCATTGGGCATATCTACAAATTTTTAGAATTTTAGAAAAATGCTGAATATATAATACTAATGCATTGGCAAATTTTCTAGAAAGCTATACTACATAGGAAATAAGGGGTTGTACCTAGAGCATATAGTTATAACATGTTCAATACGATATTTTGCTTTCACTTTGACATCGATTATTGATATCCCACTCATAGATTCCAAATAAAAAAAAGAGGATATTGAAGAGGATCATAATAGCTAACAAACTTCTAAATCCTTCTCAGACTACTAACATGGGTTTACACCTTAATATCTCGTCTGTGAACCATTGTTTCAACGTTATCACCAACAATTATATCTGCTACCTGTAAAGCAGTTGGGAGACTATATTGTGGCTGATTAGCAGGTTGCCATCTAATGACCAAACTACACTCATGTGCATCGACCATTGTTCAAGCCGGCAAAACACAGAGAGAAGGATTATACTGGTATTGTAATTGTTGTAACTTGAGAACCAATATTTCATGTAGTTGCGTGTTCTCCAGCATCCTATTCTGTAACTTGTGCTCAGTGTCATATATGTACAATTACAAAATGCGTGATCACGTGCGCCCCGGTCCGGATAAAATTCTTGTATATTGTGATATATTGATCATTGAGCACAAAATGTATATATACCACACATTGTTATAGTCAATTATTTGTCTATGTGCACACCACATAAAGTGAAAGAAAATATATGATTGTAACTACGAATATGTTTTCTAAAATAGTTTCTTTCTGCAGAGGGGTCTAAGAAGATTTTAAGTAATTTTTGAAGAGCATTTAGATATAGACGTGTATTACAGTGGTCACCTATTCTTGGAGTAGGTAGTAAAATGTAAAGTGTTATTGTATTCTCTCGAAAATTTCAAACACAAATATGAAATATTTGTTCACATTTGTAATAAAAAACAGATAATAATAAATTTTTTAATGATTAAAAAATATTATTTTATTGAATATAAATGTAAAAAATACTCTCTAATTATAGCAGTAAAAAAAGTTACTGTCAATAATATTGTAGAATATTTAATTTCTTTAAAAATACGTTTTTTTTCTAAATTTTGTTACACTTTGTAATGTTGTGATGTTGTTTAATTTTATTTAATTCAAGTTTTTTATTCAAAAATTCTTAACAACCTTATAATAAAATATTATTTTGTTCTTTATAAATACTCCTTTTGCGTTTTTTTAATTCTTTTATTCTTTTAATTATATGAAGAAGAAATTTTATTGTGTATTTAAATTTTTTTATTCTTTTATTTACAAAAATCTTTTGTTTATTTAATTATTTTATTGTTATAGATAAAAAAAATTATGATAAAAAAAATTTTGGGGTCAATAATTTTTAATATTTTTTACTATTGTTTGACCATTACAAATACTAAATTAATTTTAACAATTAAATTTTATTAATTCATATGTGCAAATTTTAAAAAATGTGAGTGCAAACTGTATTGATTCATATGTACAAAATTCTGGTAAATATAGGTGCAAATTATATTTTTCTTATATGTAAAACGTTTATAATAAATAAGGGTGCAAATTATTAATGGCGAAATACTGACAGAAAATAATAACATTTACTGATTACGTAGTATTACTCGGTTGATTTTTTTACAAGAATATTGTATGTGTGTTATGCGGCGATATAGATGTCAGTTGTGTTATACATTAATGTGGCAGCTGGTTTTTTTTAATTTGTAAAAAAAATCGGACAGTCTGATTCCTTTGTCATTGAAGATGGATACAAATCAAACCGTCCGATTTGTTTGGAAGAATAAAATTTCAAGTTCTGTAGTATTCAAATTGGTAGGTTTGATTTTAGTGTTTAAAATTTTTTTATTTCGACGAAAATCAAATTGGACCGTTAAATTTATAATATTAAAAAAATTTTAAATGCTAAATTCCAAATCGTACCAGCCGATTTGTATGGTTATTATATATAGACTCCACCCTAACCTATTTGGCAAAATTCTCTTTTTCTTCTTCTTCATTTCTCCTTAACTCTTCAGAACTTTTCTCCTCTCGTCATATTATCTTCAGAACTTTTCCACGTCGTGTCATATCATGTCTCATGTTCATATTAGTATCTGTGTATCATAGTTAGTTGTAAATATTTTTCGAATGTGTTATAATTTATAGAAATTAGTTTCTTTATTAAGAAAATATTTTTTATATTAATATTGCATTACCATTTTTGTTGAAAATTTCATATTTCTTTTATATGACTTCTTATTAGGATTGACTAAGCTAGTAAACAAATTTTATAATCTATAGAATCGGGATGAGTGCGATGATTTCATGAAAATTAAATAAAGAAACATCATCCAAAAAATAAATGTTATCAACAATTCATTAAGCATAAAAGACGAAAGGTTCCTCGTACAATTATATTGCTTATTATTATAATACAGATTTTTGCCACAATTTTTGACAGCTAGCTCAAACTTTTTCTTTTCGGATACGAGGACAACTCTTAAAAGTCTAATGGGGCATTCATCCATTGACGATTCAACAAGATAATCTAATCATAAGCCACACATTAAGCAATTGACGGTGAAGATTCTAAGATCCCTCAATTTTAGACTTTTTCTACACGTATCATGCACCTCTTTTTTTAGTCTTTCACGATTAAATATTATCATCGGCTCGTCGCTCAACTAAGAACATTGCTAGGACAAAGCCTTCGTTTTAAAAAGGACGAATCCAATACAAAAACTCTAGTATTACACGTTAATATGTTATATATTTGATATATATATTGATGAGGCGATTAAGGTCATAACTAACTTCACGAGACAACGGCCGATACCACAACGGCTATGTCATCGAATTCTATAATTGCCGAATCTTAACAATAATGTACTACAGTAAACACTAAATGTCGGAAAAATGGTAATCTTACAAGGTAAATGCTAAAAGAGAAAAGCTATCAATAGGTAAACACACGAGAAATTTATTTTACTACCTATCATCCTAGCATCAGAGTGTTTTGCAGGTTGCCCCTTTAGAGTCAGTCCCGGATTAGCAAGAATCATGGCCAAACGATGAATTCACTCTACAGTTAATCTAGAAACCCCATTGAAAAGCCAATAACGAGAGGACGGACACGAGACTGATGTCATATCAAGTCAAGAGGAAGTTCCTCCCGGTTATGAAAATCATGAACCCATGAACCCAGAAACCCATCATTTCGCTGGCCTTAGAGATGATTATCACTATGCTATAGAAGAAATGCGAAATAGGGTGCAGTAGTTGGAGAGTTACCAATTAGAGCTTCAACGACAATTCGCTGAGCATTCCTTATCTAGGTGTGTAAGGTCCCACATCAGTTGGGGAGGGGAACGAAGCATGCCTTATAAGGGTGTGGATACCTCTCCCTAGCATGACGCGTTTTGATGAGTGAGTGTGGGGGGCTTCGGCTATCATCCCTATCATCAAAGACAAAACCGTAAGGCCTTGTGTGCCAAAGCGGACAATATCGTGCTAGCAGGTGGTCTGGGCTGTTACAGATGGTATCAGAGCCAGAGCCCGAATCGATGTGCCAGCAAGGGTGCTGGGCTCCCTTAGGGGGGTGGATTGTAAGGTCCCACATCGGTTGGGGAGGGGAACGAAGCATGCCTTATAAGGGTGTGGATACCTCTCCCTAGTATGACGCGTTTTGACGAGTGAGTGTGGGGGGCTTCGGCTATCATCCATATCGTTAAAGGCAAAATCGTGAGGCCTTGTGTGCCAAAGCGGATAATATCGTGCTAGCGGGTGGTCTGGACTGTTACAAATGGTATCAAACCAGAACCCTGATCGATGTGCCAGCGAGGGCGCTGGACTCCCTTAGGGGGGTGGATTGTAAGGTCCCATATCGGTTGGGGAGGGGAACGAAGCATGCCTTATAAGAGTGTGGATACCTCTTCCTAGCATGACGCGTTTTGACGAGTGAGTGTGGGGGGCTTCGGCTATCATCCCTATCGTTAAAGGCAAAACTGTGAAGCCTTGTGTTCCAAAGCAGACAATATCGTGCTAGCGGGTGGTTTGGGCTGTTTCAGATGGTATCAGGGCCAGAGCCCGGATCGATGTGCCAGCGAGGGTGCTGGGCTCCCTTAGGGGGGTGGATTGTAAGGTCCCAAATCGGTTGGGGGGAACAAAGCATACCTTATAAGGGTGTGGATACTTCTTCCTAGTATGACGCGTTTTGACGAATGAGTGTGGGGGGCTTCGGCTATCATCCATATCGTTAAAGGCAAAATCGTGAGGCCTTGTGTGCCAAAGTGGACAATATCGTGCTAGCGAATGGTCTGGGCTGTTACAGATAGTATCAGAGCCAGAACTCTGATCGATGTGCCAGCGAGGGCGCTAGACTCCCTTAGGGGGGTGGATTGTAAGGTCCCACATCGGTTGGGAAGGGGAACGAAGCATGCCTTATAAGGGTGTGGATACCTCTCCCTAGTATGACACATTTTGACGAGTGAGTGTGGGGAGTTTTGGCTATCATCCCTATCGTCAAAGGCAAAATCGTGAGGCCTTGTGTGCCAAAGCGGATAATATCGTGATAGTGGGTGGTCTGGGCTATTACAAGGCATTCCCGTTCCCGTCCAGCCAGGGAATGGGAAGAGCCCTGTCCCAGAAATCCAGACGGGACCACCGGAGAATTTCAACTTCTCTTTCACGTTGTAGAGATGACAGGAACTCACGCCGACGTCATGACGATTATCGAAAAGAATCGTGTTATGCCTAGTCTAAAAGGAGGCGGCTCCGTAAATGAGTCTAACTCTTAAAAGGCACAAAGAATCTCGAGAGCACGTCATAATGGAGCAAACTTTGTTTGCTTCTCACATTCTTCAAGTACGATTACCAAAGCATTTTGACAAGCCAACAGACTTGAAGTATGATGAGAAGACGAATCCTCAAGAACATATTGGCGCCTTTAAAGCCAGGATGAATTTGGAAGGAGTTGACCTTTTCGATAACCTTGTTAGAACCTACCATCATATGGTTCAATACACTACCTACTGGGTCGATCTTCTCTTTCGTTGATATCAAGGTCAAGTTTTTAGCTTACTTTACTACCAGAAGAACTCAGGAAAAGTACCCAATCTCCTTATTGGGAGTAGAACAAAGGGTGGGCGAGAGTATCTGAGATTACCTTGATCAGTTCAATAAAGCACTCTTGGAGGTGAACACTCGAACCCCAGAAGTCGTATGCTTATGCTTAATTGCTGGGTTGCTGGAAGGAGACTTCCATAGGCACTAAACTTCCAAGAATGTAAAATCCATGGAAGATATCCACCAGATCGCCCTGGAATACATGCAAGATAAGGATGTCTCAAAGGTAGTTTCTACCAAAAGGAAGAATCCAACACCATCTCCTCAGAAAGCCGGAAACTCAGGACAGAATTCAAAATCCCTAGGCCCTCGAGATGGAAAGTTTGCTTCTTACACCCCTTTGGTGGCCTCACTTACCGAGATTTATCAGCAAGTTTCTCATCGAGACATATTACCAAAAGCAAGACAAATTCGGCCCAGAGCCTCATTAAACAAGTCCTAGTATAACGACTATCACAAGTCCCATGGTCACAAGATTGAGGACTGCATCGATTTGAAAGATGCCTTAGAGCAAGCAAACCAAGATGGAAAACTTCCTGAATTTGTCCAACACGTACAACCACCAACGACATAACGAGGACGAAGATTAGAAAACAAGAAACCCAAGGAGCTCCAGGCCTCCAAAGAGTATAGAAGACACGGCTCAAGTTATAGTCAATGTGGTGGCTAGGAGGAATGGATTACCGAGATTCAAAAATGTTGTTAAAAGGGATGTTAAACCCGCGGCCTCTGAAGTTCTCAAAGTAACCATTATCTCGGCAGTCCAGTTCACAGCGGAAGATTTTCAGATCGCCACATCAGATGAAGATGAACTCTTGGTTATCATGGCCAGGTTAGGTAATGGCATTGTAAAGAGGATCCTCGTCGCCACTGGCGTGGACTCGAACCTTCTCGTAGAAATGCATTAGATGCTCTGGGGTTGAAGGATCAACATTTGAAATCCCATATCCTGGGGTTTGTTGGTCTGGGAGATCACTATATCAAACCAGATGGAGTTGTGGACCTCCTCTTCACTATAGGGGAAGGTATGAACATAAGGGCATCACAGGCCGAGTTCGATGTCCTTCAAGATTCTACAGCCTATAATGTAATTCTGGGAAGGAAGACACTCAATGATCTGTGCACATTCATCTCGACCATGTTTTTGGTCATGAAGTTTCAGGCAGCAGAAAATCAGGTCGCAACAATTTGGGAAGATCGGTGTCTGTAGGAAAATGCAATAAATCTAGTCTTACACTCCGAGATAAGGCCAAAGAGTCCACCGGGGTCTTCCTTGTTGACTTAGACTCTCGAATTCAAGAATATCTGAGGCCAAAACTTAACGGAGAACATGAAAAATTCCAGATTGGGGATAAGTCAGAGAAATATACCATGATCAATAAAGAACTTCCTTACCCCTTGAAATAGGAGCTTCAGAATTTCTTGAGAGGTAACATAGATCTATTTGCTTGGGAACCTACCGATAAGCTTGGAATAGACCCTGCATTCATGTCCCATCAATTGGCTATTAATCTTGACTTCAAACCGGTTGCATAGCGACGTTGGAAGATGTCGCCCGACCGGGCAGTCGAAGTCAAAAGCCAGGTCCAGGGACTATTGGATGTTGGGTTTATCTGAGAATTAACTTATTGCACTTGGTTGTCAAATGTGGTAATAGTGAAAAAGTTTAATAGAAAGTGGCAAATGTGTGCAGACTACACTGATTTAAAAAAAGCCTGCCTAAAGGACTATTTTCCTTTACCTAACATTGATAACATGATTGACTTCTCCTCGCGTATCAGATACTAGGTTTCTTGGATGCTTATAGTGGTTATAACCAGATTCCAATGCACAAAGCGAATGAGGATAAAATAGCTTGCATTACCCCTGGGGGAATTTCTTGTTATATGGTAATGCCTTTTGGTTAAAAATAATGCAGGGGCAACATACCAAAGGTTGATGAAAAGGTCTTCAAGCAACAGATCGGGAAGAATATGAAAGTATACATTGATGATAGGCTGATATAAACCAACAAAGATTCCGATCTAATCAAAGACCTCAAGGAAGTATTGGACTGTCTCCGACTTCACAGGATGAGGTTGAATCCGGTGAAGTTCACCTTTGGAGTTTAGGGAGGTAAGTTTTAAGGGTTCATTATTACCCAAAGAGGGATAGAAGCCAACCCCAAGAAATACCAGGAAATCTTAGACATGTCGAGTCCATGAAATCTTAAAGAGGTTCAGAGGCTCAAAGGTTGGTTGGCTACCCTATCAATGTTCTTGGGGGCTTTCGCCACTAAGGCTAAACCATTTTTAATTTAATGAAAAAAGATGTTGACTTTGCTTGGACAGAGAAATATGATGCTCCTTTTCAGCATTTTAAAAACTTACTCTCATCTCCTCCCATTTTGGAAAAAACCCAAGCACGGCCAGCCTCTATACCTATATTTATCCATGACTGAGGAGACCATGGCCTCAGTCTTGATCTTAGAAGATCAGGATAAGCATCAACGTCCAGTGTATTTTGTTAGCAAGGTTCTTCAAGGACCCGAGCTATGCTACTAAAAAATTAAAAACTTGGTTTTATGTTACTTACGTTGGCACATCGGTTACGCCAATATTTTCAAAGCTACTTAATAATTATGCGAACTGACCAACCGATCAAGAGCACAAAGCATATTGGGCAACAAAATTTCTGAACTTTGACGCCAAAGCTACAGGAGAAAAGAGGCTCCTTCAAATGAATGAGTTTGATAAATTCAGAAATTCAGCTTATGAGAATGCCAAGCTCTATAAAGAGAAGACAAAGGTGTGGCATGATAAGAAAATAGCCACCAGAGCATTTGATCTAGGCCAGAAATTCTTATTGTTCAATTCAAGGCTCAAGCTCTTCCCCGGAAAGTTGAAGTCCTGGTGGTCAGGACCATTTGTGGTAACCAGAGTGTCTCCGTATGGTTATGTGAAATTCTAAGAAGAAAACTTTGATAGAAGGTTCATTGTCAATGGCCAGAGGCTAAAGAACTATCTTGGAGGAAAGGTTGATCGTTAGAGAACGCTCATCTGCTGACTTAGCAGCACTAATCGCCAAGCTAGTGACGTTAAAGAAGTGCTTGTTGGGAGGCAACCCAATCATCTATATCCTTATATTTTTTATTTATTTTGATTTTATTTATTTGGTTTTATTTTTTTATAGTTTTTTTTCTTTTTACATGTGTTTTGGTCATGCAAAGTGTTAAAAACAGGAATAGGTGCAATCAGAAAGGAATTCGGAACAATCTGAAGGGGTTTGCTTCGGGTTCCCCGGCGTTAATTGCCATTACCTGGCGTTTAGTGCCATGGGGCACAAAATTCGAGGCAAGATCACTTTGAGAGTGGCGCTAAATGCCCTGACTTAGCATTTAGTGTCATGGTGCACATATTTCAAGGAGTACTCCCTGTGTAGGTGGCACCAATGCCGAGTCTGGCATTTAGCGCCAAAGTGCATGCATTTCAAGACTCAACTTTTGTGATGGTGGCACTAAACGCGGCCACATGGCGTTTAGCACCAGGAGGAGAACCAACATCTCCAAACTCTCTGCCGGGTGCATACGCACAAACCCATTCTTTTTCTCTATCATGCGTACACACGGACCTGTATGCGCACACACAAGTGTTTATTTTCAAGAAAAAAAATCGCTATCGGCGCTAAACTTCGATATTGGCGTTTAGTGCCAGTAGCGCTTCATGGTCCGATTCAAAGAAGGATTCAAATTTTGAATCAAAAATCAAACGTGGGCCCCACCACCACCTCCCTTCCACTAATCACATTCATCAATCCCCCCAAATCTCTCCTCCCAACTCAGCCATTCCCCTACTAACTGTTACCTACCCCCACCCCCAACCAACCCTATTCAATTCACTTAAATTTCTTTCTTTTTTTTTCCTTACCCCAACCGTAACTCCCCATCCCCCTTTGCTATATATACCCCTCTTGTACCCCATTTACCTCACACTTGCATCTATAGTCCCTCATTTCTTACTTCTTATCCCCTTCTTTAATTTTTTAAAGCACCATATTCTCTTTCCATAGCCATTCTCCTTTGCTTTCTTCTTTTTCATTTATCATTATCACCCACTTACTCTTCCATTTATTTTTATTTTTTTATTTTTTTTTTGCTTAGGGACGAGCAAAAGCTTTAAATTTAATGTGGTTGTGCCACTTTTTACTTTGATCATTATTTATGACACCTAAGGGAGGAGAGTCATCTTCTAGGTAGAGGAAAAAGAAGGCCCATGTAACCAGTCCATGAAATCACTAGTAAGAAGACAGTGATCCCGGAGGTGTGATTCGATCTTAAGTCAGACGAGTATCTGAAAATTCAGGTGGAGATCCAAAGAAGAGGCTGGAAACACTGTGTAACCCGGTAACTAAGGTGGGCCAACTGATGGTCCAGGAGTTCTGCGCTAATGCTTGGGTCATATACAAGCATTTGAGGGGAATGAATCTCATCCCCAAGAATTGGTTTACTATGGTGAGAGGGAGGACTATAGGGCCTTTGGTCCGAGGAATGTGAGGGATGCCCTCTAACTGCCACAGACTAGGGATGACCCTCATTCCTATATTAAGAGGGTCAATAGCGACCGGAGGCCAGACTAGATACTTGCAGACATATGCCTCCTGGAAGCTCAGTGGAGGCTTAATTCTAAGGGGCAGCCTTATCAGTTGGGGCGCATGATCTCAGACCGGTAGCTCAGGGGTGGTTAGAGTTTATTCAGTGCTCCATCATCTCGACGAGTAACCATTCTGAGGTTACTATAGACTAGGCAATAATGATCCATTGTATCATGCTCGGGAATATGGTGGAGGTGAAGCAAGTGATTCCATAGGAGATATACAGCATTACTTCCAATGCCTCCACCCACGGCAAGCTGGCGTTCCCGTATCTCATCTTCCACCTCTGTGATGCTTTGATTGCTTTCAGAGTGCGCATAGAGCATGACACCCTCATTCCTATAGAGAGACCGATTTCCAAGAAGACCATGGAATATGCTCAGGAGTATGCACGATTCCCGAGAGAGGAGTCAGTCCCCCCACCTCAATAGGAGCATCCTATGATGCCCTAAGGACACTATTTTCCATCCCAGAAGTATTAGCATCAGCTGACCTTCTCCATTAATCAGCTGAGGGTGAGTCAGGTGGGTCACAATGCTCTTATTCAGTAGGTTCTGGCAGAGCAGCAGAGTCAACGCTAGGAGCTCTCACAGATGAGACTTAACTTTGGATGACTGAGAGGATTTTCGGGAGCTCAGCCAGATGGAAGGGACGACTACCACGATGACTGAAGTGGTTGAGTTTCTTTTATGCTCTTTTCCTTTTTCTGTTCTAATTTGTCATTTTCTATTTTTTGTTGCTTATTTTTTGCCCTTTGCAAGACTTTCAGTATTTTTAGTTCTTCTAGATCTATGTAGTTTATTTAGTTGTTTTAGTGTTTTATTTGTATTTTGAAAAAGATGTCTTATGTACCGCTCACTGAGTTTGAATTCAAAAAAAAAAAAGAGAAAAGTGGTGAAATGCATGAGAACTTGAGTTTATATTCTGAATTATCTTATTTATTTAGATGTGGTGGTGTTTTATCTGTGACTTTGAATGCATGAAAAGAACAAGGCATCTTAGATATTAGAGTAAAGGATGTTAATTCATAAGGTACATGACTTTAGAGAAGTATCATGGATTCTCTTTATTGAACAAGAAATTAACCCTTGAAGCAAAAAGAAACAGCAAAAGAAAAAAATACAATGCCCAAGGCTCTAAGTATCAATGTCTAGGAAGGTTAAGAATTATCAAAAGCTCAAAAGAGTTATTTTCCAAGCCATATGCTTGTGGTGTGAATGTATCAAGGAATCCTTGAGACAAAGCACTTAGAGTCAAAGCCAAGTGCAAATAAAGAGTATGCCAAAGGCTTTGAGCGCTATTGACAGAGAAAATTTAATAGAAAAATTAGAACTCAAAGAGTTCCCCCAGTTAAGTGCTTGTGGTGTTTCTGTGTCAAGTAAAGTTTGAGACAAAACATTTAGAGTCACAGGTAGGCTCAAGGTATAAAGCAACAAAGAAAAAGAAAGAAAATGTTGTTTTCAAGGACTAATCAGAAATAAAAGAGAGAATTCATAATATTATCCGGATTCTAATACTGAAGGAAATTAACACTCCTGAGCTTCAAAGGATAGTGAGATACTGAAACTATTCAGAATCACAATGTCATTAACCCCACTCAGAGAATAGACAGGCGCTTAATTGAAAACTCAACTCTTAGGCAAACCCACATCTCAGGTTCATATTATTTTCAGTTGCTTGAGGACAAGCAACAATTCAAGTTTGGTGTTGTGATGTGTGAGCATCTTTTCTATATTTTCTTAGTAATTTAGAAATAGATTTATTGAGTTTTTATAAGATTTTGGTGTTTTAGACCAGTTTGGACGCTACTTTGATTTGTACTATTGTTTTGATTATTTCAGGTGAAGTTCGGGCGAGTTGACAGAGTTCATACAGAAGAAATAGAAGAAATTTGGATGTTGTCACCTGGCACCAAATGCCACGACCCGGTGTTTAGCGCCAGGAGCTCCATAATGTGTGCCGAGAATGTGTGCTAGTGGCGCTAAACGCCACTACCTGGTGTTTACCATCAGGAGGCCAGTGAGTTCAGAAATCGTCTCTGTTCAACGGCGCTAAACGCCGAGTCTGGCATTTAGCGCCAGTAGCGTGTCCAAGAGTGTCTTGAAGGCTTTGATTTGGGTTTTTGTTCATTTAATTTTTAATTAGAAAAATATATTATTAGTTTTTAGAATTCTAATTTCAAATCAATTAGGGTTAGATATAAAAGCAGAAAAGATTTAGCCCTTCGGGCTCTCTTCTCTCTCTCTCTTCCTCATTCTGCACTTTCATACTTTTTACAACCCTAGGTTTTTCTCTGAGTCATGAGCAACTAAACCTCCCCTATTAAGGTTATGAGCTCTGTTTATTTTGATTGATTAATACTATTGTCATTCTACTTTTAATTAATGCACTGATTTAAATTCAAGGATTGGTTTCGTTCTTCATCATTGAAATTATAGTATATTGGAAGATAACTCTTTTTCCAATTGAATTTTTGTTGAATCTTGGAAAAGTTAATTGAATAACAGCTTGAAATCAACTCTTCATAATTCTCTATTTACCTAAACTTAACATGATACATGACATATAATCATCTTATCTTTGGGTATCTAGGATTTGTGTGGCTCATAAACTAGACTTGGATTTAAACCCCCTAATCTAAATTAAGTGACCAAGGAATTGGCAGTTGATTAGGTTAGAGGAGATTAAATTACTAAGGAATTAGGGTTTAATTAATCAAAGGTTTACATAAATTGAATCTTTGCATGCTTAAAGTAGTTAGTAAAATTGTTAATCCGAAAAAGCAAACATCTCCAAAACCTTAACTGTTTCTCATACAATTTTCACAACCCGCTCACTGTCTGTTTTCTTCCATTCTCTTATTTCTGTTTTATGCAATTTAAACCTAAAACACTCAAGTTAGTTTATCTGACTAGCTTAATCTCTCAATCATTGTTGTTCAGTCCATTTATTCTCGTGGGATGACACTCACTCACCTAAGTTATTATTTGGTACGACCCGGTGCACTTGCCGGTAAGTTTGTGGTATTTAAAATTCGCACCACATCGAGATACCAAGAACATGGAATGCAACCCGTTTAAAGAGGTACTTTTCTTAAAAGATGATAGCAACTTCGAGTAACTTTCTTTTACTTTGTTAAATTAAAGGCACTCTTTTTCTAGAAAACTAGGTTTTTAATGAGGCCCCACTTGTATTATTCAAAAACTCTTTTTTGCAATCTTCTACTTGAAAATTTGAATTGTTTAAAAGTCTTTTGGGTCTTACTCTGAATCCAATGATTATGCGAGAAAAACATCACTTTACTCGTTTAAAATCGAAATCGAACTAAAAGTAAAGTTCGAAGCAAAATGATTTAACAAAGAAAAAGACATACGATAAGTAGTACAAAATGAAACGCTAAGCATTCAATAAGTTAATCCTAAACATAACGAGAATAAATAAATATTAAGTTTCAAAAAAGAAATGGGAAAGATACTGCAAAAGTGTTAGAAATACCGAGGTACCAACCTTAAAACACTTAAAAAATAAGTAAGAAAAATTGTATGTAAATTACAATATGGAAACAACTTTTCCATCAACAACCTTTTTGAAGACATCGACTTTGGAGACGTCCAAGTCGGGAGCCTTCAGTTTGACCTGTTCCAAGATATTTTTCTCGGCGTCAAAAACGCCATCAATACTCAATAGCAGCTTGCTCGGCCTTCTTCACCAATGTTCAAGCTCTTCAAGTTTTTTTCATCAGCTCAAAAATCTGCTTCTTCAAGGTCCCCTCCATCGAGTCGAAGGAGCCTAGGCTATCTTCAAAGTTTTTATGTCATCCTCCAAGGAAGTTTGCTTGCCTTAAGAACAGTAACTGAGCTATTAAGGTCTTGGACCTTGGTGGCGGCTTTAGCAATCATCTTATCTTTGGCAAGGAATTTCGAGCGGAGACTCGTGATCTCCACCTCTACATCCCGGACATAAGTCGCAGAACGCGGGAGCATTCTCTGAACTCGAGGAAGAATACACCCTAGAGGCATTTTTGTAAGAATTTCTCGGGTATCCTTATCCATGAAGTGCCTATCCACAAACTCTGGAGCTTGGAATCCCTTGTCCAAAACATGCCTAAAGGGAGGAGGGACAGAGACGGCAGCATCATCCTGACCAACATTCTTGGGTCACTTCCGGAATGGGGAGTGGGCAGGAGAATCCTCCCCTACAACATGTATCTCGGGGCTTTTCCCCCTCTCCACTCCCTTCATCCCCCCGGGACTGGGACAGAAGACGAAACCATATCGCCACCAACCGTGATAGGAAGTTGGGAGGCCAACCTTCTCTTCATTTCGGCGATAACGGCGAGCACCCCGGCCATGTCAACTGGAAAACAAAAACATAAAATAACTTATAAGATAAAAAAATTGAAAATAAAATAGAGACGCAAAGAGTTGAAATTTTACTAATGGCATTCCGAGCAGCTTGCTCGTTTATAAGAGTGTCCCTTAGGATTAGCGGATGCTCATTTTCCAGCATCATTAACAAATTGATATTGAGGAGTAAGCTCGTCAGCATTCACATTGGAAAGTCAGATTTTCGGCATGGAGACATTGTAGTTCCAATAAAGATTAAATTTCTTAGCACCCTCCAAAATCAGGAAAAAGGGAGTGGTGCACTCTATCCGCTCAATCTTAAAATTTTTTCCTTGAATCCATGAAAATATTCTTCAAACAAAGTAAAAATTTCTATTCACGACACCTCGGAAAGAGATGAACCCGCGACCCTGAGGCCTAAATGGAACTATCAAAGTAAAGAAGTAGAAAAAGACCCTAAGTGTGGGTTTGATATCCAAGAATATGCACAGAAGCTCAAAACCTCAAATAATAGCCCAAGTATTAGGATAAAGTTACGAAGGGACACACCTCGTGTGACTTAAAATGCTCACCTGAAAATCGGAAAAAAGGGTAAGAGAATCCCAATCTAGGAGAACAATGTTTCATAAATCCATAACTAATCCGGGACAGTACCGGCGTGCTCATTTATGTGGCACAGACGGTTCCCGGATATCAGAACAAAAAAAACATACAAGTTGCTAATATCGGAATAAACAATAATTCGAGCTTCTCGGAGATTATCAAGCTCTTCTTGCGTGATAGTGGAAGGAGTGGTTTGAATCTCCTCGGATACCCAGGTGTAGATGTCTACCTCGAATTTGCTATTCATCCTCTGAATAGGGACAGGTCGAGACCTCCGCAAATTTGCACCACCACGCCCACGAGTCGCAATAACTTTTTTTCCTAGTCATCACCTACAGGGGCACCACCACTACATCACTACCACTACCAGAAAGCAAAAATTCTAACACTACAAAATCTTGGCTAACCAAAAGATGCAAAACAAATCCAGGAAGCACAAACAGTGGGGACAAGTAAAATCATCGATTATTTGGGAAAAAACTCAAACAATGGTGTCCCAACTATATTTGGCCTAATCAAAAGAAAATGAACAAAGCAAATGCGATGGGAATTTAAAACAATGTCAAAAGGCATAAGCAAGCATGAAGAATACACGAAGATTCCCAGACAGGAAAAACTTCAAAAGGGAATAAGCCACATGCAAGAATAGTCGAATAAGGGTACCAAAAATCACTAACCTTAGATTAGAATACTGCGGATGCTGGTTGGAGAAACACTGACTGACAGAAAACTCGACAAAGACGAATTGTAAGCAAGGAAGAAGTGCACTGAGAAAAATGAAGAAACTGCTCGAATGTAAGAGAGGAAACTATTTGCATGCGTGAGACAGTTGTGATAAAAGATGAAAATGAAAGGTAAAGTAAAAAATGAAAGGCTATTTAATTTCAAACTAATGTTGCATTTATTGCAGAGAGTGAATGGAACTGATGGTTCGTGGAAGGAGGGAATAATAACCGCTTTTGAAATTGAAGAAAACTATTCAGTTTCCTTCAATAAACCCCTCAAAATTCCTATCTAAAATGGGTCTGACTTTTTAAACTCAGATACCCTCGACCCAAGGACCTAGGTCTAGGAATCCAAGTTGGGGGCAGTGTTTCGGAAAAAAGAGAATGTAACAGATGAATCGATTAAGGCCATAACCAACTTCACAGGATAACGGCCGATGCCACAACTGTTATGCCATCGAATCTTGTAACCGCCGAATCTCAGCAATAATGTGCTAAAGTAAACACTAAATACCGGAAAATGGGTAGCTTCACAAGGCAAAGTTAAAAGGGAAAGGCTACCAACAGGTAAACACTCAAGAATATCACTTTACTACCTAGCACACTAATAACTTTAGCATCAGAGTGTCTTGCAAGTTTTCCACCCAACCTGATTTTGCACTTGACGAAGTTGGGATTTCTTGTCTCTACCTTTTCAGTTCGTGACCACGCTTCAAGCATGACCAATATCATATTAAAAGTGATTGGTTGCCATTCTTTACTAGACTTCCTGATTTTTTCATTCTTTCTTTATCCATTGCGTCCGTAATTATTATATTTAGCGATACCTATTACTAGAAGCTAGGGCTGTATATTGTTTGGTTAATCCAAAAACCAAATCTATTTTTTGGTTAACAAAAATTTAATTTAGTTAATTAACCAAATTGATTTTATATAATAAAATTGGTTATTGACCGGTTAAAAAAATTTAAAAATAATTTTTAACCAATTATAAAAATAAAAATCAATTTTAAAAAATAACCAATTTTTTTTTAAAAAATCGAGTTTTACATTGTAAAATTGAATTTTCTAAAAATAATTAAAAATAAATTTTTAACCGATTAAAAATAAATTTTAACCGATTAAAAATCGGATTTTACAAAAAAATTGGTTAACCAATTTGAAATAAGTTATATAAAATTTAGTTTTAATTTTAGTTAACAAATTGAAAATCGTTTTTTAAAATTTGATTTTGGTTAACTAATTTTTAATAACATAGATATGATTTTTTAAATTATTTTATTAAATTAATTAGTTAAAATTTAATTATAATTTTTTATCTAATTAATCACATTTTATATTTTAAATGTACACTTCTACTAAAAGCGGACTTGAATAGTCTGATGCAAATGCCAAGATGTCATTCGCGGCTTAAAAATTGATTTTGATGGATTATTGGAATTATTTCTAGAGATAGAGTTGGAGGATGATATGTTTGGTTGTGGTGTTCTAACCTTCTTGCTAATGACGAGAAGATTCAATAAATTTTTTTATAAATCTAATTCAATATATTTTGCATAGAGCGAGACAACTTAAAAAAATTTTGAAAAAAGGTTTTTCACTGAAAGCGAAATGCTTTGTTATTTTTTTAAAAACTTTTTTGGCTAATAGCAAGATGATTATTATTTTTAAAATTAAAAAGCTACCTCGTTAACTGAAAAAAATTAGAAGAAAGTACAGTGATAAAAGCAGGTAAAATAATATTGTGAATAATTTATAAACAATAACGAAAATCTCTCTTTAGCTGATAGATTTAACAATGTCAGTATTTTGCTGTATGCGGAATAATAATAATTTAGTATTATTTGTAGTTATAGTTGACTATTTTGTAATGAAAAACCTACTAAAATATTATTTTTTCTTCCTATATAATACAGATAATCTAATTCATATGAGAAAACACTTATACTTTTTTCTTCTTCTTCTTCCTGGAGTTGTGCTTTCAACTTTTCTATCATTTTTTTTAACTTCAATGTCTCATACCTTTTTTGTTTAGTATTGTGTAACGAGTTTTCTTTAACTTCAATGTCTTATATTGCGACAGCGGATGGTTGATGTGGACATATTGAAGCCACAAAATTGTAATAAAATATTCCATCAATCAAACAAAAATTAACCCAAGAAATGATATTATTTTTTATTATATTTCAAGGTTTTTAGTTTCTACGGCTTCAGTTGCATATCATCTCTAAAGTGTGCTGCTTTCATTTTTTTTATAGCACTACAACAAATAAGGGTTTTCGCAAACGGTCGAAAATCGTTATTATAGATCAAAAAATCGTTCCTAAAATTTTAGACAATACTTTAGCAACGATTTTTAATTTATGGTATATACAGTTATTGTCAATATTCATAGGCAACGGTTTTTTTATCTAAGACAACGACAACCAAAAATCCGTTGCCATAGTTACTGGTATAGACAATAGTTTTGACAACAATTTTTAAAGAACGGTTTAGAACCGTTACTGGATACGCAACAGTTTAAAATCGTTCTCTTTCATAACGTAACAGTTTAAAACCATAACTAGATAGGCAATAGTTTTAAATTGTTGTAGTTTTGTTGTTCATAAAGACAACAGTTTAAAAGTGTTACCTTTGGTGGTATTTTTTGCAACGATTTTAATACCATTCCACCTAAAAATATTAAACTTTCTAATTATAAACATAACTATAATCACTTAATATTTTAATATATAATTCACCATATAATAATTATATTTTTTATATGAAAATACAATTTTACCTTCGTGCCAACGCAAACACTCCACCGGGAAGAATAGGTGCGGAAATCGAAAGTAACCAAGGCATTCGCTCCTATGTCTAGACGTACAATAATACTATTGGACCATTTATCTCCTTCGTATCATAGCGCGAGACCCAACACAAGGACTTATATTGATATGTCAAACATATCGACCCCCCAATTGTAAGAGCTAATTTCCGAAAAATTTCTCAACAAAAAAAGTATTTACTGCTCACCATTGACATGGACTTGTCGAAAAACATAGTGGTCCTAATTAAGCAAAATATATGACATCGGACATAGCGTTGCATAGACTCTGGAATGTCCAACGCGTCTGCATCATAGATTTGTCTGATCTACGAAAATTTGATCACACTAGATATATGATCAATTTTGCCTAACGGTATCACAAAACTCACTACTCAAACAATACTATCTCACTACTCAAGCATTTACATTACCCTACCTCGTGTTAGAAAATTATTATTTTCTGATCTATTTATGGACAATACGTATATTAATTATAATCGAAAATTAAGTTATTTCACATTAAATGACTTATATAACAGTGATTTCATTTATTATCAAAAATGCTTAATTAAATAAGTCATTATTACTTTTGATCTAAAATTAAATGAAAATAAAAGTAAATATACTATTTTATTTGGATTTTAGAATTTATGGGTGCCACACTCAAATATATATAATAAATTCAGGGTTTTAGTTCTCAACATATTAAAGCCGCCTCTGCAGTTTTTTTTCCAATCAGTGGAGTTGCGATTCAACCCTAATAGAGATACAAAAGACTTTGGTTGAGGAAGATCAAAGAACTCAATCATACTCATGAATTCAGTTATGCTTTCGTGCTCTTAGCTCTTTTTGAATGATTTAACATGGATGGTTTTAGAGTTGAGCAATCTTAGAATTTTCGACACCTCGGATATGCACACAATAAAGAAGAGTGGAATTTATGGACAATGCGAGAAAAACCCGATGACATTTTTATGGTTTAGATGTGAGAGAAAACTTCTCCCAACATGCATGGCAGACACGTGGCGCAGTCCCATGCTTCTCGTGGGTTTCAAAAGCCTTTTGTAGGAGTGGCAACATCCTTTGTAGGTCCTGGGACTCGTAACTCCTTCCCGTCTTCTCGACCGAATTGTCAGCGTCACTTTCTCGCCTATAGCGAGAAGCCTTAGCCTACCATGAACGCATCCATTACTGGGTCGAGCCAATGAGCTGCATATCACTACAGCCAAAGTAATATAGAAAATTATAGTCATTCGCAGGTTGTTTCAAAAAATAAATAAAAGAAAGTGATATTTCTTTTTATGTAAGATGTCTAAACAATATTATTATTTTCTCTATTTATAAAATATAATTTTGTTTTTGTAAGCTTAAAATGTTCAACTATTTAATTTATTTGACTAAAATATTATTTAAAAATTAATATAACTATATAAAAATTGGTAATAATGATTTAATTAGTTCAAATAATAATAATAATATATTTATTATTATTTATTTTTAAGTATAGATGCAGAATTATTAAGTGAAAAAATACCAATAATTTCATAAGACTTTTGACTTCTTTTATGTTAGTTTTGATTTCAAGGGTTCTCAAGTTGTTATAACCATTAGTATTATTGTAATTTTAATATTTAGTGAGACTTTAATGTACAATGAATTATTTAAAATGCTTTTCATCTACTTAGCAATTTAGCTTTTTTAAATGAATTTTAAATGTCTAGTTGTTGTTTTTAATATAGTAGAGCAATCAATATTTGGTGGATTGTTTAATATATGTTTGCCATTCACTCAGTAGTATATAAAGAGACCATATTTCATATGTAACTATGTAAGAACATAAGTGTATAATATTATAAATATAATTTTTGAATTTTTTTTTAATAAGAAAGCTTTTCTTTTATTCTCGTATAGAGAATAAATTGTGATTTTAACATTAAAACAATCTATACCGATCAAAATCAAGGCCTTTCAATCACCTTCTCATTTATTCTTTAGCGTAACATTTATATTCTTCCTTATAATTAGCGCTAAAAGCAAGGTTTTAAAAATCGAATCGATTATTAAATTGCTCTAGTTATTGATTTATTGGTTCATAAGTTTAATTAGTTTGATTATGGTTGAACTAAAAAAATTATTTTATAATAAAATAATAAATAAAATATAAATAAACACATTAAAATATATTAATATAGACTTTAAAATATCATCTAAATTAAAAACAGTATATAAATCAGAATATTATGATCTCATTTAAATACAAACTCAAGTCAAATAACAAAAATAATCAACTAAACATAAAATGTCAACATCCAAGTTTGTCATCAATCATATTTTTTTATATTCACAATTTTATCACATTCATTTATATTCACAATCCCTTGTCTTATTCAATAGCACAAAAATTGAATTCAGTGAAACCATTTATCCACTTGAAATAAAAATGGCAAATAAAACACCTGCTCTGAGAACATCAGCAACAACATCCTCTGCTGATTTTGCATACTTCTGATATTCATAAACAGTGGCCACTACATGTTACGATTTAATATTAGGAAGGGTACGAGTTATACCCGTTAGAATTACTTAGTCTTTTAAGAATATGGATAAGAAACTTTTATCAATGTATTAAAGAAATTAATAAATTGATATTGAACTTGGTTCAATTTGGAGTTTCTCTCCCTAACTCAAAGAGGGAGTTCTAACATTGGTGCTCTCGTTGAGAGGTTTCTTCCATTTTTCATGAAAAAAACAAATAACTCAACAATCTGAAGATACATTTCCATTCGATGGAAAAGATGGTTATGGATGGACACTTGAGGAGTAGAGATTCATAGAAGTGGAAAGAGGTTTGAAAGGGAAAGCTCTAAGATGGTTTCAGTTATGGAAGACGCTCAATCCATTTGCTAATTTGGAAACATTCGAAATTACGTTTTATCATCGCTACCAACCGGATATGCATCCAAGCTTGCCAGAATTGCAGAATGAAAAATTGAGTGAGAAGAGATTAAAGCTAGACTAAGGCAACAACAGCAACCACCACAAATTGATCAAGAAGCAACCAAATCTCAGCTATCAACAGAACAAGACTCGCAACAGCATCAACAGAAATTCAAGAAAAAAGAGAGGCCAAAATCGATGCAAATTCAAATTCAACAAGCAATTTAGCAACAAATCCAACAATAGATCACAAATTCAATTTCACAAGATCCATTCACAAATTAACAAGTCCAAAATATGAAATTGAAGAAGAAGAATCAGATTTTAATTTTGAATTTCAACCACAACAACAATAAGAAGAATCAAACAAAAATTGGAGATCAAGCACAAATTCAAAATTTAAATCCAGAAATTCAATAAAAAAAATAACTCTAAATCCTCTAAATCCAGAAAATCAAGTACGCTTAGAGACAATTGCAAAGAAAGTAGCAGATCTCAACAATAGTGGGGAAATCAGAACAACTTTCAAAGATTAAAGCATAACTGCTTTTTTCATGGGGTCTTCAGCAGCGGCTTTCGGCTGGGGGTGAGTTCTCCTCTTTTGCAACTTCGGTCTCTCTCGCTTCCTTCCTCACGTGACAGCGATGACAATGGCTTTGCGCAACTCCAACAAACCCTAGCAATGGTGGTGATGGATTGGCAGTGATGGAGGAATGACGGCGACACAGCAGAGGCTCCCTCCTCTCCTGCGGTGGCTACGATTTTTGAAGGTTGACTTCACAACGATTTGTGGCTGCACGAACAGAGCTAGCTGATGTTAGCACAACAGATGTGACGGCGGCGGTGGCTAGATGGAAGTTGCGCCAGAAGCTCGAGGTGAGTGGTAGGTGCCTGAACGTCGGTTAGAAATTTGTCAAAATAAGAATCACTTCGTTAATAGCATAGTCCTAATCGACAAACAACTCGCAACCAAAGTTTGAAAAATCAAGGGATGTCACAATTCAAAACCAATACAAATTCCGGGAGTTTTAATTCCCGAGTCGTCTCCCAAGGACCTAGTGACCAATGAGTGCGCAATTTCGGTTGTGAAGGCAACAAGATTTTCAATGAAGATATAAATAATTAAAGAAATAAAAGAACTCAAAATTGCAAGTGATGAACTAATAAAGGAATTTAAAGAACTAACTATGTAACATAGACAAGTAAGCTATGAAAGTGATTGATGTATGTATGTGTGTATGATTCAAAGCATCAATGAAATATTAGCTTGGGATGAGCTAAGGGTCCTTTCCTTGTTGGAACCACAACTATGACAATTGTAATAGATTAATCTCACTTAGTTAACCCTCACATCGGAGAGTAAGTCAAGTAAGCATAATTATTCTTAATCCACAAATCCTAACTCACTTGCTAATTACCTTAGCAACAAGTTAGCGTTAGTGGAAATAAGAACAATTAACAATCCAAGAATTATCACTAAATGTTGGACATTCCAACTCTAGGAACCCAATTGCTCATTTTTCCCAAGCCAAGAGGTGGAAATTTAGCCCATAATCAAAATTGGCATTTCCACAAACACTTGGTGGGCATAAACTCTAAACATGGAAAAATTGAGAAAGTGCTTGAAATTATGAGCAACAAATGATCAAAAGCAACAATAGCAACTCAACCAAGCATATAACAATTATCAATCATCAAAATCATCAACAAAAAATTAAAATTGCAAAAAGTATATATATTAGCACTATAACTTTAACCACAAGAAAGAGTATCAAAATTGTAACTAAAAAGAGTAGTAACTAAGAGATACTTACAATAGAGGGCTAGCAAAATCCAAGATAAAAAATAGAAATGGCACTTGAAATGTAAAACCCTAATATAAACCCTAATGAAGATGAGAGAAAACTTAGAGAAAAACTAAACTAAAGCCTCCTACTCTATTCTAAAAACTATCCTAATAATATGCTATGTATCCACTATGTTTGCCCCTCCAATATGAGCTATTGGCTTCAGAATTGGGCCTCTAAACCATCAGAAATGCATGTCACGTGCATTTTTAATGAAGGCATGTGCGGACACCTGTGCGTACGCACAGACGTGTGCGCACACACACTTGACCGAATTCACAAGTTGTACATACGCACAAGGGGTTGTGCGCATGCACGCTTCGTGATAATTTGGATGCTTGTGCGATGCGCCAGATGCTGTGCGCTCACACACTTGGCTCTGATTTGCTTCCTGTGCGTACGCACAAGCGGCTATGCGCACGCACCCATCACTTTGCTCTTCTTCTTTGTTTCTTCATGCTTCCTCCTCTTTGTATGATCCTCTTCCATTCTTACCAAGTCAATCCTACCTTATACACCTGAAATAACTCACAAACAACATCAAGGTATCCAATGGAAGGCAAATGGAATAAAATAGGTTAAATTAGGCACAAAAGAGCATGTTTTCATAATCAAGCACAATTCAGGAGGAAAGTTCAAAAGCATGCTATTTAATGGAATAAGTGTAGGTTTATATGATGAAATCTACTCAATTCGAACAAAAAATTATCGTAAAATATGGATTCATCAGTGAGAGTGGAGGCTCGAGAGGAAAGGAGTGGGTTTGTGCCTTTGTGGGTGACTAGGGTTCTTCTTTGGCCCTTTTAGCATGCAAAACGCAGCGTTTTGCCCGAATTTCAAAAATCGGCCGGGTCACGGTTCGGTTCGACTGACCGGTTCCTGTTCGATTCGATGGTTCAACTTCGATTTTCAAAATTGACGGTTTTACTTTCTGTTCGAACCGTATTTACCAGTGGTTCCCGATTCGACCAATTTAACCGGCCGATTCGAACCGTTCTCAGAACATTGGCTGAAAATGAGTCAAGTCAGCTCATGAGCTAGCTCAAATTTGACTTGTTAATAGCTCGATAAGCTAAATTTGTGAGTTGGTGAGCCAAGTTTGAGCATGGAATTGAGCTTATAAATTAAATGAGTCGAACTTGAGCTTAGATACGCTCAATTCATTAGCTCGTGAGATGGCTCGATTATATATATATATTCGTGAGTTCAAGCCAGCTTATGAGCTTTCGGTGAGTCAAATTTGAGTTTAAGAAATAGGTTCAATTGTTAATGGGTTGAGTCGTGAGCCAAGCTTGAGATTAGTCTAGCTCAGCTCAACTTGGCTCACTTCCAACCCTATTTACAACCAGAAAAACTAAAAAAGAAAAAAATATTTAGTTCGCCGATACTCATTATTCGGATATTTCGTAAATAAAGAGGGAAAAGGATTCGATGGTCCTAGAACATTTGGACCATTAAATGGTCCCATAACAAAACATATTTTTTAAGTTTTTTAATAACTGCTAAATAGTCCTTATCTAATTTTAATTACAAATGAATCCTTTATATATTATTTAATTATAAAATCTATTTTTTATATTATAAATTATTATTTTATTATTCATTTATCATGTTTATTAATAATAAAAAACAATAACAAATTATATCTTCTATTAATCGTAATAATCTTTTTGGCAATCCTAATCGATTAAAATTTTATTCTTGATCCGTTACATCCGTATAAGGTTGTGAAATCGTGTTTCTTAGAAAATCAATAGATTGAATTCACAAAACAATCCATTGAATGTCAGATTTTCCATAATTCAATCGATTATAATTGATACACAATCGATTGAATTTTGCAAGACATATGGGCTTTCTCTTATTCAATTGATTGTTTGTGTTACCCAATCGATTGAACTCATATCTAGCAATATGGGTTTTCACACTTCAATCGATTGGTTGTGTTACCCAATCGATTGACTTACGCTATTAGAATGATATATCAAAATCTAATCGATTGGAATCATAATACAATCGATTGAAGTTTGTACAAATTAATGGTATTTTCAAATTCAATTGATAGGTATTATAATACAATCGATTGAAATGTGGGTGAATAAAGTTTTTTTTGCATTCAATCGATTGGTGTTATAATACAATCGATTAAATTTTCATCTGCCCTATATATTATGCCAGATAACTATCCGTGTTCATCCTTCCTCCCTTTTTTAAAGATAACTCCATTTCTGCATAACCTCTCTTCTCTCTCTAAATCTAGAAAACTTCTCTCTTCATCTTCTCCAATCGCATTAACACCCATTTCGAACCACATACATATTATTAATCCTCATCCAAATTCCTACAAAATCCACCGAACTAATATCCCCAAAATGGCCAGAACTAAAAACGCAAAGAGAGCTAGGGTTGAGGGTGAAAGTTCTGCTTCCGCCAGACTAGTTGCTTCATCCCATTACATGGAAGGGTGGTTGCCGTCTCTGAGAACATTAAATAACTATGTGGAGAAGTTCAAGTCAATGGTGATTGTTCCTCCCAGGTACATAACAGTCAATTTTATTCATGGTAGACATTATAATTTTGTCTGGAATGCTTTACAAACACAGCACTTGACCGAATTTGTACAAACTAAGGATGAATATTATCCCCATTTGGTTAAGACTGTTTATAGTACTTTAAATTATGTTGTTCCTGAAAGTGATAAAGAAGATGAAGAAGTAATGCCGCTAATTGAGTTTGATTTAGGATCACAATATTATAGAGTTATTTTGGAATAATTAGTTGAACAATGGAATTTAGTTTATCACGGGAAAAAATTTAATAAAGGTATTGCGGCAGATGAGGAATGGGGTCAATATGATAGATTGGTCGGTTTGCAGAGTATGTAGTATAAGGATTCACACATGGATGCTAGAGGTAATATAAGTTGTAGTGGTTTGGGTAATGAGCAGCGTATAATGATGTATTTGTTTTCATATGTGTTGATTCCAAGAAAATATAATCACGGAATCTTGTTTAATGAAGATATTCTAGTGCCTTGGGATATGGTGACTGGAAAGGAGATAAACTAGCCTTATTTTATGGTTCACCATATGCTTGAAATGAAGAGTGAAAAATCAAGTATTGGTTTAGGATATACTTGCCAATGGACCAAGATTTTCAAATGACTTGGAATTGACTTGAGTGAAGAGAAAAGTATCGTCTTGAATAATGTAGCCAAGATTGATGACAGCGTTCTAAGGCAAATGGAAAAATATCCGGATGCCCAAGAACCTCAGGTACAAAGACAACCACAAGACCCTGAGGTGCAAGCACAATCCTAAGAATCCCCACCACCACCGCCTTATTCGCCAACAATGCGAGATTTGATGGATGAGTTGCGAAGGATAAGATTATACATTGACGGACAATTTGCTGAGATGAGGCAACATCAAGACAGGCAAACTGAAGCTATTAATCATCAAGAAAAAGTAATTGATCTTCTATACACTAATCTAGGCATTCCAAACCCAAAGGGCATCATCTTAAGGCGTGAAAATTGAAGAAAATGTGTTGAAAAATGAAGAAAATCTGTTGCAAGGGTTGTAAATATTTGAATTGTTCTTAAAATCAATTGAGATATACAATCAATCGATTGGAGTAGGAAACCAATCGATTGAAGAATGCGTGAAATCCACTATGGTATGTCAATCGATTGTTTTGTGCATGAAATCGATTGAAATATCTTCAATTATGGATTCAATCGATCAGTTAAAGTTTGAACACATGTGTAGTGCTATTCAACTAGATTCCTCTAGTTTTCCTTGATAGTTTCAATCGATTATTTTGTTCCTGTTTTTGTTTTCCTATTAGTGACCCGTCCACCACTACCATCACCACCACCACCACCATCATCATCATCATCATTATTATTAGATTTTAAGTATTTATTGACTTAAAATAATTATAGATAAGATATAATCATATTAATTTAAAACTCAGTTGGTTAAATTTTAAAATAAAAATTAAGATAAAATTTAATTTATATTTGATTTTAACTAAAGATAAGATAACATGATAATTTTTAAGATTGATATCAATGATGGATATTCCTCCTAACGAGGATTTAGTTCCCAATCATGGATATTTGTTGGTTCAGTATACATATTGCCATCATCTAAACCATTAGCTTCCACTTCCATAATGTTGTTGTCTATATCCTTTTTTCAAAGACATGTTGTCTTCTTATGTCCTTCCATTTGATCAACACTACAACGTTGCCTCTTCTTTTTAGATGATTGTCCTAAGCTTATATTGGTTTGATGCACATACGGATTGCTACTTTTAGTTACACCTGACTAAGGTTGCTTACTGCCTTCCTCTGCAGCCTTGTAAGATGAATACAATCCCATAATAATGTCATGTGTCTCTTAAAATCTTTCTGGATTTTAGCTGCAACAACGGCCAATTATTTAGAAAACTCCATCAAGGCACTTTGACGACTAATAACAACAGCATTCCTAGTGAACCCACTTGCATCATTGAGTGCTGATTTCACCTTCTTTGTCCATCTATCCAACACTAATGACCAGAGAATCTCACAAATGTCTCTGTCAACCAGAACTTTCACAATATGTTCGCAAAGAATTCCAAATGACTCCATTCTTAAACAAGAACACATGAAAATAATTTCTTATTGACGAAATTCAACACTCCACAGAAAATTGGGTCTCCCATGATTACACACAATGTACTTTAAGTAATTATCGTGATTCTCTATGTTTAGCACCCGCGTTGATCCAACTCTAGAAAGAAAATGCTGAAACAATAGAAATATCTCCTGAGTGTATACCTCAGCAGCAAATCTCTCTAGCAGCTCTATACAAGTCTGCATGACGGACACCCCACGTGTAGATTCATAATCATCATTAAATTTTTTAAAGCGCAAGTGTGCAACACACCTTTGAAATTTCTCTACAAAATTTGTCAAATCATACCGTGACCCCACATATCTTGTCACAACTGAGTGTAAACCTTCACATCTTGAGGTAGTTCTAACGCCAGCAAAAAGCTTACCTCTTATATATAGAGTAGCCCACATATGCTTCTCTTCATATATGTTGTTTACCCACGGCTTATCCTCAAGGCCAAATTCTTCAATAAGATGAACCCACTTCTACTTAAATACGAGAATCTCGTAGTCTCCCAACATAATTTTTCTGAATTTAGATGTAAATGATGGATTTTTAACATTGCTAGTCGTATTTCAAATAAGGTGTCAAGCGCATAATCTATGTCTGACTTCGGAAAATACATCTCTTACTGCATTCCTAATCGCCATGGCCCCGTCAATTACTATTGAGGTCGGGGTCTTACCCTTCATTGCAAACATGAGCTAACGTAGGAGCTAAATATATCAGTAGTTTCGTCCACATTAACGCAGCAGCAAAAATAATTGTTTGGTTGTCGTGGTTAACTCTGCTGAATATGACTAATGGACAACTTTTTGTACATGGCATCAAAAGCAATAACATCCCCGAAGAGTTGGTAGTCTAGTTGGCTAATCCAATCAGACTAGAACAAGTTACGTAACAAACCTATTGAATCATGACATGCCTTGAAATATAATTGTGGATCCTTCAACCGTATATCCTCCAACTTCTTCAACACTCGTGCTACATTACCAGGAACTTGACGCCTTTGCCTTGCAATCTCATTGTACATATCTCTAGGACCATAGCCAACAAATTCATACCTGTCTGCTTGGCTAGCTAGAAGACCAAATATCTGTGAAGTGCTAATCTCAGACTTTAGCATGTTCATCATTTGCATAATATCTGCCTCTGATATTTTTCTATGGGCAGGCAACATAGCACTAAATTGTGTATCCAATAGATTATGGTTGTGTTTGTCAGAGAAATAAAAGATATGCCACCTTCCAGTTTCAGGTACAAATTTAACATCCATTCGGGCTTCACACCCAGTTCTTGTTTCCAATCTAGGCTCCTTCTTCCTTTTTTTCATCGTGTAATACTTCTCCTCCCTGAATCCTTGCCTATGACATACAAACTTTTGTTTGTAAACCTCGCCAATACTATTCTTGAAAGTCTTACTCTTCCTTGCACTAAAACCCTTTGACTTTGAGTATTTCAGATAAAAATCAAATGCAAGCTACAAAGTAGAAAAGTGATATCTACCAGTTTTCTCCACACAATTTTCACTGAAATTCAAAATTGTAATGTCTTGTACGGAGTCAACTGCATCAGCAGCTTCAAGGGTATTTTCTGACGGATTCATTCTGTTCATCCATCATATCTTGGTCACAAACTAACTCTTCTTGTTGGTTAATGTCATCGTCCTCTTGGTATTGCTCCTCCATCTCAGTGTCCGTAAATATATTTGACATCTTAAAAATGTCTAATAAAAAAGAAATTTCAATACACTACGTCTTATAACATTAAAAAAAATAAATAGCTTCCAATATTACATCAATATCCTAAATCCAAAACGATTACATAAATGTATTGTTTTGCCATATAACTACGTAAATCAAAGCAAATAAATTCAATTTACGCTCATTTTATTTTTTTATTGGTATAAAATGAGATAACTACATAAATTTTGAATAAAATATACTAATTATGTTATCTTTTTAATTATATTTTCATTAACAAATTTTTATTTTAATAATATATATAATACAAATATTTTATATATACACATATAATGGTTACATACTAGTACATTTTTTATTCTAAAAAAAATTAAAAAAATAAAAAATGTTAAAAAACTGCTGCTGTTTTTAATTTTTTTTTTTAAGAAACACAAATAAATGTATCCAATGAAAGTATTTGAATTGCTAGACTTGGTAGTTAAATATTTAATATTTAAAATATTATTATTTTGAGTAATATTTAATAATTTTTTTCAAAGGTGAGTATCCGTGATATGTTCAAAGGTGAGTACTCGTGATATAATTCGTAGTTAGTTACTTCGATTTAGAAATTTGATAAAATGCTAATTGATTCAATTTGCTACGACGCCCAAAATATTCCATAAATCGAATTCATCTAATTCGATTTACCATGGAATATAAGCTTCATTATAGTGGGACTCACAATAACAAAAAAATGTAAGTTATATAAATTTTTTAGTATAATAATCCAATAATACATTTTAAGTCCACACTTTTAAATATTGTTAGTTAATTAATAATAATAAATAATAAAATTTATTTACTTTTTAGTATTTTTCAATGTCTGTGAATTACTAAATGAAGAATTACAAAATTAGAGATTCTATTCACTGACCTCGATTTTGAAATCAAAACAGTGGATTGTTTTCTGAACATTACCATGAAGAAATTGATTGGATCTTTGTTGATTGCTGGAACTGTGGTTATCAATTAATAATGAACAAATATTGGATATTAAAGAGATGGATAAAAAATGAAGAAAAATTAGATATTAAGTAGATGGATAATTGGAACAAAAACAATGAAAATTTTGATAATTAAAGAGATTGATAAACAATTCCAATTGTAGGATTGAGTAATTGATGATAGATTATTCACCAATTTATAATCTTAGTATTAAAGAAAAGATAAGATTAAAGTATCTAAATTAAAATAAAAACTTAAAAATTGAAAATAGAAATTTAAAGATAAGATAGATGAATAATAAATTAATAATTTATAAACACGAGCAGGAAAATTGAGAACGGCATAACATATAACGTAGTGCACAATTCAATCGATTGGATAACACAACCAATCAATTGAATTGTGAAAATCCATATTACTTTCAAGACTTAAATCGATTAGGTAACATAAACAATCGATTAAATTGTGAGACCTCATATTACTTTAAAGCCTTCAATCGATTGGGTAAAATGAATAATCGAAAAAATTCATATTCTAAGCATCGTTTCAATCGATTGTGTAAAAGTTACAATCGATTTATTTTTAGAAAAACCATACTACCGTCTAACATTCAATCGATTGTTTTGTGAAAACCTGAATTTCAATCAATTGATTTTTTAAGAAACACGATTTTCACAATCCTATACGGATGTAATGAATTAAAGATAAAATTTTAATCGATTAGGATTGCCAAAAAATTATTATGATTAAAGATCTAATTCATTATTATTTTTGTTTTTGATTATTAATAAACATGATAGATGAATGATAAAATAATAATTTATAAAATAAAAAATAATTTTTATAATTAAATATATGGGGTTAATTTGTAATTAAAATTAGAAAAGGACTATTTAGCAATTATTAAAAACTTAAAAAACATGTTTTGTTATGAGACCATTTAATGGTCCAAACGTTCTGGGATCATCGAATCTTTTGCCAACAAAGATGAGATTGAAGACTTGTGTTAAGAGGAATCCAACTCCAACCAACAAAAGAGTCGGTCATTTTCTAAATAAATAAATAGACTTTTTTTGGGTTCCTGAAATATATAAGACATCTTGTTTGGACTTTGGACCTATCTTATTAACTTTTAAACTTTTGTTTTCGGTTCCTCTGCTTCACTTCTTCTTTTGCTAAAAGAAGGTTTTTTGTTTGTTTGAGGGTTATGGGACTGGGCTTAGCCATTTGAACCCTTTCGGTGCAATTGCGCACATGAATTTTACTGATTTGGGTTCAAATGTCACAACAAATCCAAGAAGTCCTCACACCAAGGCCTATCGTTCATGACAAAAACAGTCACGGTTTAATATGGACCAAAAATGTTATTTCTACATCAAAATTAATTAGGTATTTTTATGTATAAATATATGTATTATTTAATTTATTTTTAATATATATTTTATATTTTAACATATATTTTATACTAATAGCTAATTTTAGTATATATGTAGCATGGTTGAATCTAGACACATAGCCGAAAGAAAATCTGAACAAACATTTGCAATTATTGAAAGTTTAATTATTCTGTTAGTACCTATAATTTTATCGAATTTTTAATTAGATTCTTATATTTTTTCTTTTTAATTAAGTTTTTATACTATTTTTAATTTTGTAATTAAATCATTCCTAGTATAAAATATATTCGAGTTCATTAAATATTTTTCCATAAATTGAAGGTATCTATAATTACTAACCTAATTAGATCCTTGACCACATATTTTTTGAGAGAAATATTTTGTTAATTTTAATATTTTTAACATAAAAAGTTTCTAATTACAAAATTAAAAGCAGTGAAGGGACTCAATTGAAAAGAAAAAAAAAAGTATGGAGACCTATTGTAAATTTGGTGAAATTATAGGGACCAACAGAATAATTAAACTTTTTTATTTTAAAACTCAGAGTGGCTGAAAATGGATACGATGGCACCATATAGATAAATTGATTTTTATTTTATATGATTATTTGATATGAGTAAAGTTTGTCATTGTTTTTACCATCACAAATATTAAATTATTTTTAATAAATAAATTTTACTAATTTATGTACATGGAAACTCTGAAAAATATAGATACAAATTGTATTGATTTATATGTGTAAAATTCTAATAAATATAAATACAAACTATATATTTTTTGTGAGCAAAATATCTATAAATATGTGTGGAAATTATTGATGGTCAAGTAATAGCAAAAAATAATAATATTTATTGGTCATGTACCATTACTCTGAGTAATGTATTTAATCCAAAATTTTATAGAAATATTTAGATAATTATTTAGTAAGTATATGTATAAAATTAGACCAAAATTGGATCTCTAAATTTTTTTAAAGTATTTTTTATCACCAACAAAAAAAGTGAAAAAGATTTACTTGGTATAAAATCACCAAATTTTAATGATAAAAATATCTCATTTCTCTAATTATCTTTATAAAAAAAGTATCAAAATTCAATCTCTAAAATATTTTTTGAGAATATATATTTAATGTTAAATATTTTTATTGTATTTTAAAAGATTTCAATGATATTTTTGTTATTAATAAAAGTAAAGATTTTTTTCAGTGTTTTAAAAGATCAAGGATAATTTTAATTATTTACCATATATTTTAGTAGTTTACCTCCAAACCTAACACAGTGGCATGCTCCTCATCGCGGGTAAAAATGCACCATGGGATTATTATTTTTATAATTCCAACATTCCGCCACTCAAGTTTACGCCATGTATATAGTATATACCCCACCACAATGGCATGCTCTTGTCCTGTTTTCATCTACTGATCTTACATAGGTGGGAAAAAAAAAAAGGAAAATGGAGGGAGGGTGCGGGGTAAAAAAACCAATAGTAACAAAAATGTGCAAATAACAACATATTTATGTAACTCTCATATGACAAAATTCTTATTTCGCGTATATATAAAAATACATATTCTTCCAACTTACATTATGTTTCGATGATAATATATTGGACAATCAATAGAAACATCGATGACTTCATCAGATTTCGTTAAATCCCGGAATGGTCAAGCTACCAAATTAGAAGGGGGAAAAACGCAAAAAGTAGTTTGGTCAACTCCGTTAACTATCAATATGGCGGTAGATATAATGTAGATAAAATAACTTGATATATATGTGTCACACTCATATCGTTATAAATATCGGTGTGCAGATTACGAGGTTGGAACCGATCAACTTTCTAATTGTAAATTCAAAAGTCACAAACATTACATGATCCTCCTAGTTCGCTTGTATTTCGTGTCTTTTCTTATTTTTTTCCTCTTATATTATCCCCCTTACCATTCAATTCAGTGAATATATATACAGGGCACAGATACAGGGTTGAGTAATATGATGGATAACGTTAACGTTATAGATTTGGGAGGCTTCGATCTGGACGAGGCTCTGGCTACAGTGGCCGGAGAATCGCAGGTGGTAATTACGGCGGCTTCGAAGAGCTTCGTGTCAAAGTTGCCGGTGGCAGAGGCGGAAGAGGTGGAGGAAAAGGATGTGTGCTCGGTATGCATGGAAGGGTTTGAGGGCGGAGGAAACAAGCGAGTCCCATGCGGCCACGTGTACCACTCAGAATGCATCATTCTGTGGCTGTCCCGCTCCAACTCCTCTTGCCCTCTTTGCCGCCGCCATATCTTCCTCAACTAAGAATCTTAGGATAGTCTTCTCATGATTCATGTATCACTCTGTTTTGCTGAATTTTTTTTTTGCTTTTTGTCGAAATGATTTTCGACGATTAGTCTTTAGTATTCTTTCATGTTTAGGGTCAAATATTTGATAACAGAATTATTCTGATGCTAGTAAAAAATAGTACGTACATCAACAAATAAAGAGAAAGAAGCAATGAAAGATTTATGATTAAGTTAATGTGAAGTTAAACATGTTGAAAAAATACTTAGCAATAAGTATATATTTAGAGGTATGCGAGAGTTCTACGATAACTATACTAAAAATATTGAGTGGATTAAGTGATGAAAAAAATAATAAATTTTAAAACGTGATCTATAAGTGTATAACAATAATATTATTATTATTTGAAATGGAATATTATTTTACATTTTATATAATTTTAAAATGTTACTGTTAATATCATAATTTTTATAGAATATTATTATTTTTAGTGTAACTAGGTATTTTTTAAAAATTGTTCATTATTCAGCTGTTAGAAAAGAGAAAAACTAAAAAATAAGTAACTTTTCATAAAAAATAAGTAATTTTTTTATAAAAATAGGTAATTAAATAATATTATTTAAATAAAAAGGTTGACTAAAGACTAAAAATTTAAAGGATAAATAGTATTTTTCTATCACTTTAAAAGTATAACATGTTGTGACAAGATCAAATGAGGTGGATGACCATCATTTAATATGGGTGGTTCATATTTACAATGTTGAAAGCTGAAAATATAAGGGAGAATGAATTTAATGATTGTTGAAAAGGAATACCTTTTGTATGTATAAATAGAGGAAGTGAACGTATGAAACAACACACATCAATAAGAATAATCTTCTCTCATTATATATTGTTTATATACAAAATTTTTCTTCTCTCTTTTCATACATTGCTAATATATAATAGTAGTAAATATATAAGTTATTTCTATTAATATAATGAGATAAAAATATTAGTAAATATCAAAACTAGAGTCTTCTATTTACATTTTATTTTATATTATATCTTTTATTTATTTATTCTACAACACGTTATCAGCACGAAGCTCTAACGAAATTTTAGGAAGACTTCAGGTAACAAATTTTTATTATGTCGAATCTCTTTCATCTTGAATATAATGCTTTTGATATATCTAAAAATAATTATTTATCATGGATACTTGATGCTAAAATCCATCTTGATTCAATGAATCTTGGAGATACTATTGAGGCTGTAAATAATACATCTCAGAAGGATAAAGTCAAAGCTATGATTTTCCTTCGTCGTCATCTTGACGTATGATTGAAAAATGAATATCTCACATTAAAAGATCCTGCAAATCTATGGAAAGACCTTGAAGAAAGGTACAATCATCAAAAGACGGTGATACTTCCTCAAGCCCGATATGTTAGAGAAAACTTTCTCGACCTTCCATGCCTCGAATGTGCTCCTGCAGCAGCAGTATCGAGAAAAAAGATTTAAAAAATTTTTTTGAGCTAATTTCTTACTTTCTTGTTCTTGAACGCAACAATGAGTTGCTCTTAAGAAATCATGAAGCGCGCCCAGTTGGCGTCGCCCCATTTCCTGAAGTATAACCCCAAAAGAGGTAAATGACAAGATTTTGATAACAAGAAAAATTATGGAAGGAAAAGAAATTATGTTCACAAGAAAAGATCTCACCAGAAGTGGGATAAAGAAAGAAACAATGGGCAAAGTATATCAATTGAGGATAAATGCTTCCGTTGTTGTGGAAAGGGTCATTAGTCACGTACCTGTCGTACCCCAAGGCACCTAGTTGATCTTTATCAAGCATCATTGACAAAGGATGACAAAGGAAAGGAAACAAATTTTGTTTCAAATGATAAAAATTTTACCACTCATTATGATGTATCCAATTTCTTTAAGGATTCTGAAGAAAATATTGGCTATTTGATCAATGATGGAATAGTTTGATATATGTATGTGTTTGTTAAGTATTCATGTGAATAATTTTACTGTGCATGTACTTCTACTCATTTTATTATTATTATTATTATCATTTGTTTTTGAAAAAAAAATGGCAAGGACATATTCTGAAGATATTTTCCTTGCGGATAGTGCAAGTTCGCACACTATTCTTAAAAGTAATATATATTTTACCCATCTTGTGCCAAAAGAAGAATATGTTAATACTATTATTGGTTCAGGCAATGTGATAGAAGGCTCCGGAAGAGCTATAATTTTGTTTCCTGGAGGAACAAAATTCATAATAAATAATGCACTATTGTTTACGAAGTCTCTAAGAAACTTGTTGAGCTTCAAAGATATTTGCCGAAATGGATATCATATTGAAACAATGAATGAGGAAAATCATGAGTACTTATGTATTACAACTCATCATGAGTACTTATATATCACAACTCATGATTTAAATAAAAAGGTTATATTAGAAAAGTTACCCTCACTATCATCTGGATTGTATTATACTAAGATTAGTGCAATTGAATCACATGCCATTGTAAACCAGAAGTTTAGTAGCCCAAATGAATTCATAACTTGGCATGATAGATTGGGTCATCCGGTAACAACCATGATGAGGAGAATTATTGAAAACTCTCATGGACATTCACTAAAGAACCAGAAGATTCTTAAATCTAGTGAATTTTGTTGTGCTGTATGTTCTCAAGGGAAGTTAATTTTAAGGCCATCACCAGTAAAGATTAGATTTGAGTCCCCTGAATTCCTAAAAAGGATTCAAGGTGATATATGTGGACCTATTCAACCACCATGTGGATCTTTTAGATATTTTATGGTCCTGATAGACGCATCTTCGAGATGGTCACATGTGTGCTTATTATCTTCTCGTAACCTGGCGTTTGCGAGATTACTAGCTCAAATTATTCGATTAAAAGCACAATTTTCAGAAAATCCAATCAAAGCAATTCGTCTTGATAATGCTGGTGAATTTACTTCTCAAGCTTTTAATACTTATTGTATGGCTAATGGAATAAGTGTTGAACATCCAGTAGCTTATGTTCACACACAAAATGGGTTAGCAGAATCACTTATTAAGCGCCTCCAATTAATTGCTAGACCCTTGCTTATGAGAACAAATCTCCCAACCTCGGTTGGGGGCATGCTATTTTACATGCCGCAACACTTATTTGTTTGAGGCTAACGAATTACCATCAGTTCTCTCTTATGTAATTAGCTTTTGGCCAATAGCCAAATATTTTCTATTTAAGAATATTTAGGTGTGCGATATATGTTCCCATTGCACCACCCAATCGCACCAAAATGGGACCCCAAAGAAAATTGGGGATATATGTTGGATATGATTCTCCCTCTATAGTGAGGTATCTTGAGATACAAACTGGAGATGTATTCAAAGCCTGATTTGCGAATTGTCATTTTGATGAATCAAAATTTCCAACATTAGGGGGAGAGAATAAGCTTCCTGAAAAGGAACTTAATTGGAATGTATCATCGTTGATGCATTTAGATCCTCGATCAGGAAAATGTGAACTAGAAGTTCAAAAGATTATACATTTGCAAAGAATAGCAAATGAATTGCCTGATGCATTTTCCGATACAAAGAGGATAACTAAATCTTATATACCAGCGGAAAATACCCCAATTCGAATTGATGTCCCAGTAGGACAAGTAGCCACTGAAGCAAATTCATGCAAGAAGCGTGGCAGGCTTGTCGGTTCCAAAGACAAAAATCCTCGAAAAAAAAAAGAGGTAAATACGATTCCTGTTGAAAAAGACATAGTAAAGACACCTGCAGTTGTCCAAAATTCTGATATAGTTTTAATGCCAGAAGACGTTCAGGTACCTGAAAATTGTGAAAATGACGAGATCTTGATAAATTATGTCTTTACAGGAGAGAAATGGGATCGAAATAAGACAATTGTCAATGAAATATTTGCATATAATGTGGCATTGAATATCATGCATGAAAGTAAGGATCTTGAGCCAAGATTAGTTAGAGAATGTTGACAAAGGAATGATTGGCCAAAATGGAAAGAAGCCATGAAGGTTGAGTTAGACTCACTTGCAAAACGTAAAGTCTTTGGACCTGTAGTCCGTACACCAGAAGATGTAAAACCTGTTGGATACCTGTGGGTATTTGTGAGAAAACTAAATGAGAAAAATGAAGTTGTGCGCTACAAAGCCCGACTTGTGGCACAATGTTTTTCACAAAGGCCCGATATAGATTATGAAGGAACGTATTCCCCTATAGTGGATGCGATAACATTGTGTTATTCGGTCAGTTTATCTGCATATTATAAACTGCATATGCATTTAATGGATGTGGTAACAGTCTATTTGTACGACTCATTAGATCGTGATATCTATATGAACGTCCCTGAAGAATTAAAGATATCTAAACCACCCAATGAATATTCGCAAGGGTTATACTCAGTCGAATTGCAAAGATCTTTATATGGTCTGAAGCAATCTGGACGAATGTGGTATAATCGTCTTACTGAGTATCTGGCCAAAAATGGATTCAAGAATGATCATATCTGTACATGCATTTTCATAAAGAAATCTACATCTGGGTTCATTATAATTGCTGTGTACGTTGATGATTTAAATATCATTGGAACTCCTGAAGAGATTCCAACAATTATAAAAACTCTAAAAGAAGAGTTTGAGATGAAAGATATTGGAAGAACTAAATTTTGTCTCGGCCTGCAGATCGAGCATATAAAAAATGGGATCTTTATTCATCAAATAACATACACAGATAAGATCTTGAAAAGATTTTATATGGATAAGTTACATCCCTTGAGTACCCCAATGATCGTAAGATTTTTGGATGTGGAAAAGGATCAATTCCGTCCTAAGGAAGAGAATGAAAATATCATTGGTCCTGAAGTACCATATGTTAGTGCTATTGGCGCACTAATGTATCTTGCTAATAATACATGACTTGATATATCATTTGCAGTGAATTTACTAGCAAGATATAGTTCCTCTCCAACCAGAAGACATTGGAGTGGAATCAAATAGATCTTTCGATATCTTCATGGAATGGTTGATATGGGATTGTTTTATCCCTATGGATCCAAGTCACAATTAGTTGGCTATGCTGATGATGGATATTTGTCTGATCCACATAAAGGGAGATCTCAAACAGGATACCTATTCACATATGGTGGTACAGCTATATCATGGAGGTCCACAAAATAGACGATTGTAGCAACATCCTCTAATCATGCTGAAATATTAGCGATACATGAAGCTAGTCGCGAGTGTTTTTGGCTGAAGAGTGTGATCCAATATATTCTGTCATCATGTGGACTGATTGATCATAAGATAGCTCCAACTGTCCTGTTTGAAGATAATACGGCATGTATTGCTCAACTTAAAGCTAGATATATCAAAGGTGATAGAACAAAGCATATTTCTCCCAAATTCTTCTTCACTCATGATCTTTAAAATCAAGGGACAATTGATGTCCAACAGATCCGCTCAAGTGACAATCTGACAGATTTATTTATAAAGTCACTCCCAAAATCCTCCTTTGAAAGATTGGTACATGAGATTGGGATGCACCGATTTCGAGACATTAAATGATGTCGACAAGAGGGGGAGACTGTATTATTTTTTCTTTGGTCAGGTTTTTTCCATTGGGTTTTTCTTGACAAGGTTTTTAATGAGGCAGTCCCCATCACTAAAGGATTTTGTACTCTTTTTCCTTCACTAAGGTTTTTTTCCACTGGATTTTTCTTTAGTAAGGTTTTAATGAGGTATAATACTAAATGGTCATCCAAAGGGAAGTGTTGTGATAAGATCAAATGAGGTGGATGGCCATCATTTAATATGGGTGATTCATATTTACAATGTTGAAAGCTGAAGATATCAAGGGATAATGAATTTAATGATGGTTGAAAAGGAATACCTTTTGTATGTATAAATAGAGGAAGTGAACGTATGAAACAACACACATCAATAACAATAATCTTCTCTCACTATATATTGTCTATATACAAAATTTTTCTTCTCTCTTTTCATACGTTGCTAATATATAATAGTAGTAAATATATAAGTTATTTCTATTAATATAATGAGATAAATATATTAGTAAATATCAAAACTAGAGTCTTCTATTTACATTTTATTTTATATTATCTTTTATTTATTTATTATACAACATAACATTCGATTTTACAATTGGATTAGAATAAAAAAGTTTACAAAATGTTAAGACATGAAAGATAAAAGAAGAAATTTGACCATGTTAAAAACTAAAGTTCTAAAAATCAAATCGGTCATCAAATTAATTTAATTATTGATTCATTTACTCATTGGTTTAACCGTAATTTGATTGAATAATTATTTTATAGTAAAATAATAAATAAACATATTTAAACATAATTATACTTAAAACAGATTTTTTATTATCCTAGATATTTTTTAATTGATGCTATTATTCATATTTTAAAATTACTAGAAACCCAATATCGAAAAATAAAGACAATCTCAATCTCAAGAATCATAAGTACAACAACTTAACAAATTAACAAGAATAAGATTCGAATAAAAAAATTAGCAATCCAATCACAAGAAATAAAAACAATCTCAATCCAACAAATTAAAATACAGCAACCCAATAATTTTGCAAAATAACAACTTACAATTTAGGAAATTAACAAGAACAAGACCTAAATAGAAAATTTAAAAAAATCATAGTATAAAAAAATCAGAGTAACAATGAAAAAAATTGAAGAAAAAAAATAATAAGAACATGAATCAACGTAACAGAATCACAGTAATGGCAAATTAACAACAATAATTGAAGAAGAAAATATATAATAACAACATAAAAATCCTAAAACAAATAAAAAAAACAAACCTTAGCACAGAGGCGAGGGAGCACGACGTTAGGGAGGGGTGGACGCGACAAAACTAGAGAAGAGGTGGTTTGGAGTGTTACCAAACTGGAAAAGAGGAGGGTTGGAGTGTAGCGGAAATGGAGCAGAGGAGGACTGGATGGAGGAACAACGGCTGTGCGACAGATGAATGAGGCGATACGAGTATAGTGACAACGACGGCTTCAAGTAGATGCGACGATGTGGCAGACTCAGCAGCAATTCAATTCTGAATCCTTTAGAAGTCAAAGTGTACAAAGTTAAAAGAGGTCATAGATTCAACCCTCCTTTTTTAGGCTATTGATAACCTGCAAAAACATAATAGAAAAATATAACACAAACGTGTTTGGTATATGGTGGTGTCTTTGGTGGTCGTAGTTTCAGTGGCTAGTAGTGGCTATCGATTGACCAACGAATGAAAAGTTGACAACTAGAGCATGGTATGATGTCCTGTCTTGTATTAAGTTGTTAATTGTGGTAAATCTTTGTTCGTTTACCACAGGTCTAGTGATGTAAATAGGTGATGTGCCAAGGGCTATGGATGTCATTTGGTCGAATGGCCTGTGGTTAGAAACGGTGTCACTGACAGCTGCCGAAAATGGAAGAGATTATGCAGCGGACATCGTTGGAAAAAATCAGCGCGAAATGGAGGAAGGCCACTTGAGTTCATTGTCGAATCTTTTGGGCTTAATCACCCTATTAGCGTCTCCGTTCTTCAAGGACATCAAGCACCTGAAGCATATAGATGACGGAGGTAGCGACGCTTTTTCATTTAAATAGGATACCAAGCACGACAAACAAAGCTCGAGGGTGGCATCAAAAGGAGGCATGAGCACCTCGTTAGCAGAAGTTGCGGTCAGAAACACCAACGGAGCTAGAAAATTCGAGCGCGCATTAAGGATCAAGCGGTAGTGGCAAATGTCACCTTCTGTTGAGGCAGACTAGGTTGGATCCACATGCATCAGTGACGGCAGGATGAAATGTTCGGGTATCTTCTCACAGCAAGGTCAGAGAAAGAACCGACATAAAGGATAGAGTAGATCCATGGTTGTTCAGCAGAAAAGATGAGTTGAGATTGGGTAGGCTCTCTCAGTTCGGATAAAAAACTCAATCTCTTTCGATAAGGGCCAATTTGTTGGCCCAAGGCCACATGCCAAAAAGTAAAACAAGACTGATTACATACATCCAACGATTACTGCCTTGATTATAAAAGTTACCATTTCCTCAAGCTAGTAAAATATATTTCTTGATGAGTCAAATCGCCAGGTGTCGCTCTCTTATAGGTGCGTCGCTCCTAACCATGATAGCCATGGCTTTGCCTAAGCCATCACACACGACACCTAATTATAAAGTGAATTAGTGTCTTTTTGCCTATTAAGAATGGTTTAAGACTACTTTGGTCCTTGCATACAAGTTACTATTTTGATGCATGAGCATATATCTTTACGTTTGTATTATTAATTAAAGTAGTCTAGTTCAGCATATGTTATTATACTGTGTTATGAGTTAGTTCCACATTGTCCAAGTCATGAAGGTTTCTCCCTCCCCTACTAGTATAAATATGCATATGTATCCCTTTTTCTTACCAAGTTGAGTTGATTAAGTTATATATTAAATAAGTTGTGTGCTTATTTTCTTCTAGACTCTTTTGAGAGTAAGAGGTGCATTCTTGGCTTAGCCAATCAAAGTGGGTTCTTGGCTATTTTCACCATAGTAGGTTGTTAATTAACCTCACCAAGAATGGTGATCCAAATGACGTCTTTTAATCAGTTTGGTATCAGAGCAAGGTTGGTCCTCACATTGCTCCAGTAAAAGCTTGTTTGGCTTGTGGGTATGGGTCTTTAGTGCGGTGCTCTCGTTGTTGGTATGAGTCGTCATCAGTGTGGGTTGTCTACCGTAGAGTTCCAGGTAATTCGTTCTTTTCTCTTCTTTTAATGCCTTTTTTGTTGGTGATTATCTTTAGTTCCTTTCCATCATTATTATCATTGGTGCATACCCATTATCATCATCATTAGTGCATTCCATCATTATTGTGCATGATCATCATTATAACATCGGTGCCAAAATATCAACATCATTGCATAGTAATAAAAGATGGCTCCGAAGCATAGAACTACTCAAGAGACTAAAATGGAGTAATTACTCCGTCAAGTTAAGGAGTTGCAGGAGCAATGGTGCACGAAATTGTGATCATCAATGGCGCCATCAACATGGTACGCTCAATTGCAATCTCAACTCTTTATCACAACTTCACACAACTAACCAGCAAGTGCACTGGGTCGTCCAAGTAATAAACCTTACGGGAGTAAGGGTCGATCCCACGGAGATTGTTGGTATGAAGCAAACTATGGTCATCTTGTAAATCTCAGTCAGGCGAATTCAAATGGTTATGGAGGATTAATGATTAAAAGACATATAAAACATAAAATAAAGATAGAGATACTTATGTAATTCATTGGTGAGAATTTCAGATAAGCGTATGGAGATGCTTTGTCCCTTCCGTCTCTCTGCTTTCCTACTGTCTTCATCCAATCCTTCTTACTCCTTTCCATGGCAAGCTGTATGGTGGGCATCACCGTTATCAATGGCTACAGTTCTCGATCATGTCGAAATAGAATCCAGTGATTCTTTTGCGTCTGTCACTAACGCCCCACAATCGCGAGTTTGAAACTCGTCACAGTCATTCAACCCCTGAATCCTACTCAGAATACCACAGACAAGGTTTAGACCTTTTGGATTCTCAAGAATGGCCGCCAATGGATTCTAGCTTATACCACGAAGATTCTGATTAAGGAATCTAAGAGATATCCACTCAATCTAAGGTAGAACGGAGGTGGTTATCAGACACATTTTCATAGGTGAGAATGATGATGAGTGTCACGGATCATCACATTCATCAAGTTGAGGAACAAGTGATATCTTAGAACAAGAATAAGCTGAGTGACAACCAAAACGTTTGCACGAAGGGATTTCTGTTAGTTTAGAAGCTGTATCTACAACGCGAATATTTTTAATAATTCTTTACTAGCAAAAATCCTAACGTCAAAATACATAAGAACAAGGTCTAGGCATGGCCGAATGGCCAGCCTCCCAAAGAGGGTTCAATCATAAAAACATGATCCAAAGATTGAAAGATTCTTTTAATACAATAGCAAAATGTCCTATTTATAGAGAACTAGTAGCCTAGGGTTTACAGAAATGAGTAAATGACGTAAAAATCCACTTCCGGGCCCACTTGGTGTGTGCTTGGGCTGAGCATTGAAGCTTCCATGTGTAGAGACTTTTCTTGGAGTTAAACGCCAGCTTTTGTGCCAGTTTGGGCGTTTAACTCCCACTTTTGTGCCAGTTCCGGCGTTTAATGCCGGGAATTCTAAAGCTGACTTGGACTGCCTGTTTGGCCATCAAATCTCGGGCAAAATATGAACTATTATATATTACTGGAAAGCCTGGATGTCTACTTTTCAACGCAATTGAGAGCGCGCCAATTGGGCTTCTGTAGCTCCAGAAAATCCACTTCGAGTGCAGGGAGGTCAGAATCCAACAGCATCTACAGCCCTTTTTCAGCCTCTAAATCAGATTTTTGCTCAGGTCCCTCAATTTCAGCCAGAAAATACCTGAAATCACAGAAAAACACACAAACTCATAGTAAAGTCCAGAAAAGTGAATTTTAAATAAAAGCTAATAAAAATATAATAAAAACTAACTAAAACATATTAAAAGCATACTAAAAACAATGCCAAAAAGCGTATAAATTATCCGCTCATCAAGCAACTTGAAAAATATGAAGCCTTTCAAAATAATCATGGCAAGCAAAGTGAAGACAGTTTTTCTAGCGAAGAGGATGATGCAAATCCATTTCATTATTCTTCTTCGTTTGAAGATTTGCCCACATGAAGAGCACAACACAACAACACGAAAAAGCTAAATATTTAGGAATCAAAATTGATATTCCTGAGTTTGAAGGAAAACTCTAACCAGATAATTTTATCGACTAGCTTTGCATAGTGAAAAGAGTGTTTGAGTATTTCAGACGATAAGCGCGTGAAGTTTGTAGCACTCAAATTGAAGAAACATGTGTCAGTATGGTAGGAGAATCTCAAGCGTCAGCGAAAAAGAGAAGGAAGAAGAAAGATAAAGACATGGGATAAAATGCATCGTGAGCTGAAGCACAAGTTTCTTCCTGAACATTACAGGCAAGACACCTTCATCAAATTTCACAATTTGAAGCAAAAGTAATTATCTGTAGAAGAATATACAATAGACTTCGAAGAGTTGCTTATGAAGTGTGACATTCACGAGCCTGAAGAACAAACAATTGTTCGTTATCTTGGAGGACTGAACGTAGAAATTTCTATGTCGTTCAGCTACAACCATATCGGACCTTAGATGATGTCATTAGGCTGTCATTAAATATTGAAAAGCAAAGAATACAAATGAGTAACATTCAGTCTCCGAAGGGCAAAGAAATCATCTTTGATGTTCAACAAAAAATGAAGAAAGGATCTTTTAAAAGTAACAAAGAGCGTGGATCATCAGGTAAGAAACGCTTCAAATGTCAAGGTTTTGGACATGAAGAAGGGTTATCACTCTTGTTGAGAAAAAAGTTAGCAAAGAACCAATCAAGGAGCAAGAGGAAGAAGTGAGGTTGAACATGATATTGAAGAGGTTCTAGCCGATTGTGGAGAAGTTTTAGTAGTTTGTCAAAGTTTGAATACTGCAAGGATAAAGAAGACGAGAATTGGCGACGCCACAACATCTTTCACACAAGATGCACTATTGAAGAGAAGGTTTGCAAGGTTATCATAGATAGTAAAGGTTGTGAAAATGTTATTTCAAATTATATGGTAGACAAATTGAAGCTTCCAACCAAGTTACATCCTCAGCCTTACACCAACCAAGTTACATCCTCATCCTTACAAGTTGCATTGGTTAAAAAAAGAGAATGAAGTTAAAGTAACAAAGCAATATTGTGACTAATTTTCTACGAGGAGTAAATACAAGAATAAAGTGTGATGTGACGTCATCCCAATGGATGCATGCCACTTACAGTTAGGATGTCCTTGACAATATGATCATCGAGCTATTCATGATGGTTTCAAAAATACATATTCTTTTATCAAAGATGATAAGAAAATCGTATTAACTCTGTTACGACATGTAGATGGTTAAAAGAATCAAGTTGAGCTATGTCTTTTCACATCTTTCAAGACAAAATACAATCACCAATAAAATCTTTCGCTACAAGCTAAGCATTTTTCAATCCAGAGAGAATGATCTACGAGCATATATATTTACGTTTGTGTTGTTAATTAAAGTAATCTAGTTTAGCATATGTTACTATATTGTGTTATGAGTTAGTCCCACATTGTCCAAGTCATGAAAGTTTTTTTCTTCTTCTACTAGTATAAATATGCATATATACCATTTTTATTTATCAAATTGAGTTGATTGAATTATATATTAAATAAGCTATGTGCTTATTTTCCTCTAAACTTTTTTTAGAGTAAGAGGTGCATCCTTGGCTTAGCCAACTAAGGTATGTTCTTGACTATTTTTACCATAGTGGGATTGTTAACCTCATCAAGATTGGTGATCCAAACGACGTCCTGGTGTTAGTTTGATATCAGATCAAGGTCGGTCCTCGCGGATGTAGGTCTTTAGTGCGGTGCTGGTTGGTGATTATTTTTAGTATCTTTCCATCATTATCATTATTGGTACATTTCCATCATCATTGTGCATTATCATCATCATCATAACATCACTGCCAAAGTATCAACGTCATTGTATAGTAGTAAAAGATGACTCCAATGTGTAGAACTATTCAAGAGATTAAAATGGAAGAATTACACTATCAAGTTAAGGAGTTGTAGGAGCAACTTGCAAAATATGAAGTCGTTCAAAATAATCATGGTAATAAAAGTGAAGACATATCTTCTACCGAAGAAGATAATGCAAATCCATTTCGTTATTGTTCTTCATCCGAAGATTTGTCCACACGAATAGCACAACACAACAACACGAAAGCTAAAGATTTAGGAATCAAAATTGATATTCCTGAGTTTAAAGAGAGACTCTAACCATAATGGAGTTGTTAATCTCGCCAAGATTGATGATCCAAATAACATCTCGGTGTCATATTTACAAATCAAGAATTATAATCAATGATGAGAGTCTTTCCACATTTATACATGTACATTAGAATGCCAAAATATTTTAGTATATCCATATTTTAGCTATCATCTTCATGTAAAGATGATATACAAAAAATGTATGTTATATACACTCTAGTGGAGTTTAAATCCTCTCAATTTTTTCTCTTACGGAGATAAAATATGATCTCTTACTATACATTTCATTAATAAAATTAAGAAAAACCATAAAAAAAACATTAAAAAATTAGTGATCATACTTTATTCTCTTAATTTAAAAAAAATTTGAAAAAATCTATTCTTAAAAAAAGGATAAAAGTTGTCTTTTATATGCGTGTTCAAAAAGCAACTATAATAAAGATAAAATTAATTACTAAAATTAACCACTAAAATAAAATCTATATTAAAATATAAAATACACGTTAAAATAAATTAAACTACATATATTTATAGACAAATACTTAATAACTAATTTTACTTGTTGATTTTAATATACAAATAACATTTTTTTACAAAAAGATATATACGAAAAGTGGGGTTTGTGTGTATATATATACACAAAACTAATGAGCATGATGCATTATTAAGAGGAATGTTACATATATATATATATATATATATATATATATAAACATTCTTTACGGGGAATTAGCGTCTCGAAATTCATTAGTGATTATTCGAAACTGTTGCCATACATCCTAGGCAGTCCACAATTTAACGCTCTGAAACACTCTCCAGTCCTCTAATCGACGAAATAAGGACTTTACAAAAGAAAAATTTTGCTTCAAGTAAAGCATAAATATAACGAGTATTTAACCACACACCAGACACATGTTTATTACAGCAAAGAGCCGCAAGACTCGAGAGTTGATGACAGCAAATGATTACATTCACCTATAGTTGCGATATACAGGACTATACATGCAGCTCTCAGCATACTGCACAAGATCCGCAGGGCGAGGAAGACGCGTAGCCAAGCCTGCATGCAACCAGAGTTGGAGGAAATTATTGTTTTTTGAGTGTGAAACCAAATGCAAGAGGGACTAAAGAGTTAAAGAGTTAAAACTAATGAGCACGCACCTAGTTCATATGCCTTAGCAGCAACATTTGCAGCTATGTTAGCAGAAATCTTTCTGATATCAGTGAATGGTGGGTAAATCAAGCCCTTATTGTAGTTCTCATCTGTCACTTGTTTAGCCAACGCTTCAGCTGCACAATACATCACAACAATGTGAACATTGTTGATATATATATATATGGAAGAGGCTAGAAACAATTTTTTCATTCACTTACAGGCTGCCAGAAGCATATCATCATGCACTCGAATTGTTCCTGAGATTACTAAACCCAAACCAAAGCCTGGGAAAATATAAGCATTGTTGGCCTGCCCAGGCACGTAAACTTTTCCCTTGTATTCTACAGGATCAAATGGACTCCCGCTAGCAAATATTGCACGACCCTTTGAGGGGTGAAAAAAAGGGTAGGAGTTTCAATCATCATTTTCATAACAAAAAGTAATTGAAAAAAAGATGCTTAATCAGGTTAAGAGAAGTGATATAGTTATGGGTTAGTATTTTACCTCACTCCACTGATAAGCCTCTTCAGCTGTACACTCAGACTGAGATGTTGGATTGGAAAGAGCCATAATGAGAGGTTTCTGCAGGTGATGACATGCCACAGATATAGTCCAAATATATTTACAATTGCAAATCTAAATACCCAAAATAAGATAATGTGAGATAAGATTTACTTCATTGTTTGCAGTCATAGCCTGAACTACTTCCTTTGTAAATGTTCTTCCCACTCCTGATGATCCAATCAAAACTGTTGGCTTGATTACCTGAAATTATAAGTTAAGTAACCATTAAAACTAATCTGAAGAGTGAAGACAACCTATTGAAAATCATGAATGGTCATATTTTCCCACCTTAACAGCATCTAGGAGATTGTTAAGAGGTTCATGGTCATGGGCCCAAGGTTTCTTGAAGTGTTGAAGCGAATTCTTCCGTGAACTAACAATCAGACCCTGCATGAAAATAAACAAATACTTGAAGCCAAATAAATGAAAGCAACAAAACTAAATTTCAATGAGAACTTAAAAAAAAATACTACTTTTGAGTCTACAAGCCATATCTTCTTGCGGCTCTCCTCTATCGGTGCCTTCGTCTGCAGCAGGAACAATTTAAAAAAGAAAAAAGAAAAACATCACCAACTGTAACTCAGAAATCAGAATGAACTCAAGCAAGCAAGGTTACTAATATCCAAACAAATAGCTGAATCACCTGCTTCGACATCTCAAGAGCTATTAGCTCTGCTATACCAGTTCCGGCCTGATAGCATGATAGAGAAGAAATAACACAACCTAACTTGTTAAGTAATATTTGTGAAGTACATATGGAAAAATAAAAAGAATTCAAAATTTCCCAAACCAAGGTAATAAAAATTAGTGTAGATATTAAGTCAGAAAAACTGATGCTTTACTTCTCCAGCACCAAGGAAGAGGAATGTGTGATCAGCCAGAATGCCACCAATAAGCTTTAGAGCTGCTACAACTCCAGCCAGAACAACAGACGCAGTCCCCTAAGATAAGAAGATATTACTTTTAGAACCAAAAAAAAAAAAAAGATTTTGTGTAATATATTACCTGAATATCATCATTGAATACTAGATGAGTTGTGCCGTATTTTGCAAGTAACTCGAAAGCATTGTGATTTGCAAAATCCTCAAACTGCAGAAGCCATTTGAAAGTATCAGACAAAATGATGGAGCAAATTAATATACATTCACCTCATAAACCAGACATTAAATTTGTAAACACCTGTACAAGAACTTTTTCGCCGTAATTTTGCTTCACTGCACACATGAACTCGTGTAGAAGATCATAATATTCCTATGAGAAAACTTTAGCCTCAGAATCGGGTTAAGAGGTGCAAAATGTCATATGAAATAATTAATCAAGTCATATATATTATACATACCTTCCCAGTTGCCCTCTTTTGCCCAAGTCCAATGTAGAACTCATCATTCAGTAATTTCTCATTATTGGTTCCCACATCAATTGTAACAGGTAAACACTAGCCACACAAAGAGGAAGAAAATTAGAAAAACAAGTAATTATAGGGCACATAATCATGAAAATGAGAAAACCAATCATGGAAAAAATGCTTACAGCTGAAGGACGAACTCCACCTAGAGCAGTGTACAAAGCCAATTTACCAACAGGAATTCCCATCCCCTGAACCACATTAAAAATTGTTAGTTATAGAAAGGCTATCTCTATATATTGATTGTAAATAAATTAAAAATTTTGATTCCCCTGCAGAAATACCTGACATCCAAGATCTCCAAGTCCCAAAATTCGCTCGCCGTCGGTAACCACAATTACTTGAATACTCCTCTCGGGCCAGTTTTTCAAGACCTCAAGTATTTTCCCCCTGCAAAAGGCCAACGATTGGTATGTAATTTAGCCCAAAACTGCAAGCAAACAGAGGAGGAGAAAAATGAAATACATACTTCTCTTTCAAACTGATGTAAAGACCCTGAGGACGCCTGAAGATACTCCCATATTTCTGGCAAGCCTCACCAACCGTAGGAGTGTATACAACCGGAAGCAATTCCTCAACATTGTCGATTAGAAGCTTGTAAAACAGCCTTTCATTTCTCTCCTGTACACCAAAACAGCCTTTCATATAAGACAAGGAATGTGCTAGTTTTACACGAGTAGATTTTTCATGCCCTCAAAGAGTTCAAGACAAATGTGATGCTGTTTAAATATAAGTATAATGAGTTGAATGCATGCCTGAAGGTCCATCATTGCCATGTACTTTTGCAAGGGAACCTGATACTCTCGGATGCTTTTCATCAGCTTCTTCTCCTGTGGACCACACAAGGAAATCATCAGGACCAAACAGAAAAATACAAATATAAGAAAATAGTTTGAAAATGCCAAATAACCTGAAGTTGCTGAGTGATAACAGTGGGAGGGAGGAGGCCACACAAGTAATGCGCATCCCTCTCTTTCTCGGTGAAAGCAAGCCCTTTATTGTACTGCGGATCCCTCAGCAAAGAGTACCCACTGCCACCATAACACAATTTTACACCATACCTATTAATGATCCCTTTCCCGAAAGTAGAAAAATTAATCTAGTATAAAATAAAAAGTTGGTTACTTCCACTTCTTCATGAAGATGGTTCTGTGGAGATGATTCAGTTAAATATGTTAAATCATGTTCACAAACCATCTTAGAAAACCAATACAACTATACAAGACGAAGTTACGTAAGCGTTGAGTCAATTATTGTTAGAGAGAGTATGATGATGATGATCAAAATCAAAGATTAGCAGAACTAATTGAATGCATGAAGTGCATGTGAAGTGAAGCTGGTTTGTGAGTGGTTGACCTGGCAACAGAGAAAGTCCAGGGGGTGACAAGTTGGTCCTCGGTGGCGCGATCCTCGCCGTAGACGTCCTCGACGCCGCCGCTGACGGTGGATCTCGGGCTGAGGTCGAGGACGGACTCGCCATCTCTGAGGGGCTTGAGTATGCTCTCCATGTCTTCTTGTTCTTCTTGTTCTTTTTCTGCAGTTACTACTCTGTGTGACTGTGAAATCTTCCTCTTTGAGGTTCCAAAGAAGCCACAAATCCTGGATTTGATGGAGAAGCCCTGTCTCTGCTACAAAACAAAGCAAAGCAAAGCACGCCAATTTTTAATAAAGCCGCCAAAGTCAAAGGGAGAGGCAGATTATTATGGATATTATTTTTCCAAAGTGATGGGTGCATGCGTTTGTCGTTTTCTAATTCTAATATTTCTTTCAAAACAGAGTGAAGTGCTTCTCTTTCTGATCTCTCGTGTTATTGGACACGTCGATGAGGGGGTGGTGATTTTTGTAATCACAGCATTAAAATTATAAATAACAAAATATATTCCTATGAGGTGGTGTTAGGGAGAGATAAATACCGTTATGGGGGGGATGTTGAATGAAGTCATTAATTGAAATGAATTTGAAAATGATATGAGAAACAAGTAGAAGTAGTTGATTGAAAAGACAGACTAGAAGATCAATTTGTCTGAGAGAAGAGGACAGCGTGGTGTTGTAGGTGGCGGTCTCTCCTTTCATTTCTCAGTTGGGGAACTTTTGTTGTCGCTTATTCCTTTCTTGTACCTGTAACGTGGTGGTCCATTAGGAAATATATATGCCATTTTTATTTGGATTCAGAAAATTGTGTGTCGCATGAGGTGTTATTCTTGAGTTGTCAAATTATTATTTGATTGATTTAAGAATTATAAAAAAAAATATTCCGTTCTTGGCCGTTTCAATTGTTTGTCTAATAATAATATATTGAAGCATATTGCCAACAATGAATGATAAAATATCATTATTGAATGTAATCATTCAATTATATTATTAAAGAGCATCTATTATCATGCAACGGTATGGATACAATGTATAAAGGAAAACTTTAGTTTTAGCTTTTTTTTTATTAAATTCTGTTTTTATATATCCGTAAAAAAATTATTAGTTGAGGAACAGTCGGATATCTCCACTCTTAGTTGGAAACAATAATATAGAGTTATCACACTTATAATTTGTTGAAGACACTATTTTATTCTGCCCACCAGAAAAGGAGACAGTGAGAAACTATCAGAGACTGTTGAGAAGCTTTAAAATAATGTTTAGGTTGAACATTAACTTTGAGAAATTTAATTTGATACTAGTGAATTGCAACCAAAAGTAGGTAAAACGAATGTGTCAGTTACTTGGTTGTTAGGAGCTAGCCTTACCGGTGAGGTATCTTGGTATTAGTCTAGGAGCAAATCCGCGGCTGGTAAAAATTTGAAAGCCGGTTATAAATAAGGTGGAAGAGAAACTCAGCTTGTGGAAAACAAATGTCTTAAGGCTGGAAAGCTGGTACTCATTAAGTCAGTAATCAATAGCCTACTTGTTTATTACTTGAGCTTGTATAAGATGCCGAATGCAGTTGTCCGAAGAATCATTTCTCAAAAGAGGAGATTCTTCTGGGGAAAGGAGGATAGACGGCCTGGAATGGCTCTTGTGAAGTGGGAGATGATTCAGGCACCTAAGAAGCTACGAGGATTGGGGTGGTGATGCGGTAATTCGTAATGCGGCTTTACTGTTTAAATGGTGGTGGCGTTTCTCAAAGGAGGATTGTTTCCTATGGAATAAGATTGTATGCTCCTGTAATAGCTTGAACCCAAATCACTTGCTGTCAACTCAGAAACTACCAGAAAGAGGAGGACCGTGGAGAGACATATGTCAAGTACAAATAAAAGAGCAACATGTACGGCAGAAGATGATTGATGGCCTTGCTATGGAAGTAGGGAATGGTAGATCTACCAGATTTTGGGAGGATACATGGCTCCAAGTAGGAAAGTTTAAAAACTCTTTTCCGAGACTCTTTTTGGTTTCAAACCAGAAAGGATCAGTAATTGGAGATTGCGTGTTCTGAGATGAGATTGAGTGGGTTTGGCACTTCCAATGGAGGAGAGAACTACGTCAATGGGAGATAGATACTTTGGACCAGATGCTTCATGTCTTACAATCTGTTAAATTAATAGCAGAAGTGCATGATAAAGTGGTGTGAAAATTTGACAAGGAAGACGTTTATTCAACTAACTCATTTGTGCAGGTCGTGCAGGAAGAGACTTTGGATGTGGAACTTCTGAGATTCAGATACACAAAGAAAATTTGGAGAGGTCTAGTTCCACTTCGAGTCGAGTTGATCACTTGGTTTGTTTTGGTAGGCCGGATCAATACGAAAGACCGGTTAAATAGGCTGAAAATCTTGCCACAGAATGATAATATGTGCGTGTTGTGCAAGAAAGATATTGAAAATACACAACACTTGTTTGTTACTTGTGAGTACTCTTGACAGGTGTGGTGTGCATGGATCTGAAATTTGGATAGGTGTGGACTGCCCCTGGTACTCTAAAAGAGCACTTTGAAAGTTGAAGATCAATGCCGATGAGAAAAGAAAGGCGCAAGTTTTGGCTAGTTAAGTTTTTCTCAGTTATATGGAACATTTGGTTACGTCGAAATGATGCTATATTTTAGAGCAAGACAACAAGAGTCATTAATTGTGTGGCTCAAATTTTCTCATGTGCTGCAGCGTGGTGTAGTAAATAATCCATGTTGTTGATGGCTATATCAAAGATGACATCGAAATTATTTTTCTTTTCCTGTTTTGTTTTCTTTACTCCACCTAGGTGTTGAGCTCTTTCATTCAAAAAAATGTAGAATTCACCATAATTAATAACATATGCATATTAATTCTCTATAACAATAAATATGATATAATTACAGAAATAAAATTGCATAGATTTTATCATGATCGAAAATGAGCAATAAATGACACTAAAATAAATAGTCTCTTAACAGATTTAATATATTTGAATATGAGATAATTAAAAAGGTTATAAATAATTTTAATAAAATTTACAAATTTTAAAATAAATAATTATATATTTTTAACAAAAAATAAAATAAATAAATATAGATAGATCATGTAAGTGATATATAGAGCATATAACGTTTAGGAATACAATAAAGAATAGATATCTATTGTAAATAATTATTTTTAAATAGAATGACTCACATGTTCAAATAATTATTCTTGAAAAATATTTTTTTAGAAAAACAAAATAAATTTTGTAATTCAGTGACTAAACAATACATTTATAATTCATATGAAACCATATAAACATTATCATAAAAATAATTCTATTTAAAAATAATAATTTATATGAATAAGTGAATTAATAAGGGAGTTTTCATACAAAAATCAAATTAAAGGTCTACACTTGGATGGCTCCATCTCTATAGGTAACCTTATCCTCTTGTATGTTCAAATAGAATAGCAGATCTAATGTGTGATCTATACGTTAGGCTAACAACACCCCTGCTAGCTGGGATCTGAATCAAATGCATTTAAGCTAACGTCATAATCACTGTACGAGCCTCCCAAACTAATTCAAAACATCTAATTTCAAATATAACAAATTTTTCGGTCTTTCAAACATATGAGATATCAAATCAAATCAAATAATACTTTTTCATCCACATCCTTTTCAATCATATTTTATCAATCTTAAGGCATTTCAATCATATTTCATAATTTTAAAATAAGTGAGTACTAACAGATAATTCAACACTTCAAAAATACATATTCGAATAAAATCAAATATTTTAAAATAATATAAAACTTCATCAAACATACATATAATTTCATAATGTGCATATTAAAATGAACTTAACAAGGATAAATATTTAATTCTAACAAATCGATTATTCAAGCCAATTTAAAATTCTTTGACATTAATATTTGTAAGTATAATTATAAGTTCAAAGCACCATATAAATAATTATAGATGCAGAGCTAAACAATTATAAATATAAACCCTACTCACAATTTGGTCCGTCCCAAGAGACCGAAGAAATCGAATCTGAAGTGCCAAGTTAAAAGCTGAAGAGGGTCGATGTATAATGGAATGAAAGGATATAGAATTTGGACCAGGATAGCAAAAAGTTACGGTTGCAACAACAGCAATTTTATACAATGGCGTCGAAGCAATTCTGCGGCATTTTAAAACAGCAAAGGCAGCGATTCTAGCAACCTCAACGGCAAGCTCCAACGACAGCGACGGTAGCAGCAGCGGCAACACCCACCGCCATCGCTTCATCTCTTCCAAATGACGAGCTCCATCGCGTTCTCCTTTCCCTTTCTCGAAGTCTTCCTCTTTTTGTGCTCTTCGGTGACGACAGTGACAAAAGATTCGGCGGTGACAATGAGACACGACTTGGTGGCGGCAGAGGCGGCATCTCTCTCCGATGAGGGACGGTCCTACTCCGTCGGTGCCATCCTCTCCCTTTCCCCCTCTTCTCTTCTTTTCCTTCTCCCTTTG